>NC_041218.1:58728991-58767820 GCF_002837175.3 Physeter macrocephalus
AAGACAAAAAGACAACCCTCAGAATGGGAGAAAATATTTGCAAATGTAACAACAGACAAAGGATTAATCTCCAAAATATACAAACAGCTCATGGAGCTCAATATCAAAAAAACAAACAATACAGTTAAAAAATGGGTGGAAGACCTAAATAGACATTTCACCAAGGAAGACATACAGATGGCCAAGACGCACATGAAAAGATGCTCAACATCATTAATTATTAGAGAAATGCAAATTAAAACTACAATGAGGTATCACCTCACACTGGTCAGAATGGCCATTATCATAAAAGCTAGAAACAATAAATGCTGGAAAGCGTGTGGTTAAAAGGGAACGCTCCTACTCTGCTGATGAGAATGCAAATTTATACAACCACTATGGAAAACAGTATGGAGGTTCCTTAAAAAACTAAAAATAGAACTTCCATATGACCCAGCAATCCCACTACTGGGCATATACCCTGAGAAAACCATAATTCAAAAAGAGACATGCACCACAATTTTCATTGCAGCAGTATTTCAAGTAGACAGGACATGGAACCAACCTAGATGTCCATTGACAAATGAATAGATAAAGAAGATGTGGCACATATATACAATGAAATATTACTCAGCCATAAAAAGAAACGAAATTGAGTTATTTGTAGTGAGGTGGATGGACCTAGAGTCTGTCATACAGAGTGAAGTAAGTCAGAAAGAGAAAAACAAATACCATATGCTAACACATATATAAGGAACCTAAAAAAAAAAATGGTACTGATGAACCCAGTTGCAGGGCAGGAATAAAGAGGTAGACATAGAGAATGGTCTTGATGACATGGGGTGGGAAGGCGAAGCTGGGGCGAAGTGAGAGTAGCATTGACATATACACACTACTGAATGTAAAATAGTTGGCTGGTGGGAAGCAGCAGCATAGGACAGGCATATCGGCTCAGTGCTTTGCGATGACCTAGAGGGGTGAGATAGGGAGGATGGGAGGAAGACTCAAAAAGGAGGGGATATGGGGACATGTGTATGCATATGGCTGATTCGCTTTGTTGTACAACAAAAACTAACACAGTATTGTGAAGCAATTATACTCCAGTAAAGAGCTATTTAAACAAATAGATAACTAATAAGGACCTACTGTATAGCACAGGGAACTCTCACTCAATACTCTGTAATGACCTATATGGGAAAAGAATCTAACAAAGAGTGGATATCTGTATCTGTATAACTGATTCACTTTGCTGTACAGCAGAAACTAACACAACATTGTAAATCAACTATACTCCAATTTAAAAAACAAGAAAAAAAACTAGATAAATTAATAAAACTTGCTAATTTATTAATAAACCCATAGGAAAAAAGATGTTTCCTTAGACTGACTCATTGTTCAAAAGTATGGCTACTTCTCTCTTAAAGCACTATTTTGATTGTCATCTCTAGTCTATTTCATTTAATGAAAGACTTCTACTGGTTACTAATTAATCGGTAATATTTTATGTTAAACATACCAATTAAAGGTCGTGACAAATCCAATCAGAAATTGAAATACACCAAAAAATTCAGAAGAAGGAAATACAGACCAAATCAGAGAAATTAGTAGTATCATGCTCATCAGTGTGAATTTTAGCTTTATAGTATCAACAAGAATAGGGACAATGAGATTTTCATAGTGATACTGATTGCTGTCATCACATCTTGAATGAGCAAGGCAGAAAATAAAAGGATTTTCATAAATTGTTTACTTGCTTTCCAAAAAGTTTTTTTCCTATTGCTTTTGAAAGTTTTTGAAAGTACATTACTGAAGTATATGGGCACTGGATCATATTAACTGATTAATTTAAAAGAGAATGGTTAATACATGTATCAATCAAGGTCCAAATAAGAAAACAGACACCTCTCCAGGTCTTTCGTAAAGGGGGGATTTAATGCAGGGAACAATTACTAGAACCTGGTTATCTATTTTTTTTTTAAATAGAGAGTTGAGCTGAGACAACAAAAAGCAGAGGTGAAGCAATCTAGAGTTAACAGCAGCAGGACAGCACTACCACCCCAAAGCTGGAGGGATAGGATGAAGAGGTAGTATGACCAGAATCCAGAAGCTAGATCTTCCTATAGGAGTTAGAATCATGGGGGCAGGTGGAAGGCTGTGTAATGGAAGTTGGAGTCAGCAGGCTATGTGACCCCTGTCAAAGATGTCACCAGGAGTAGAGAGAGAAGAAAGAAACAGTCTGGATTTTATTCTGTACCTGCCCTCCAGTCTTTTGTTATGCCTCCCAATGTCTATGCCTACTTGGCAGTCAGAGGGCAAGAGAAAGACAAATAAATGTATTTCCCGGTGATGTTGAGAAAATCGGGAGAAGTGGTGGGGTGGGGGGGAGAAAACTTGCACAATGAGCATTCACTGATATATAAAATAAGAACACCTTGAGATATTCAGAAAGGCAATATTTATCTTTCATGCAAAGAAACAAAGGATGACAGAAAACTTCCACTCAACTAATTTAACAAGAGACAACTCAAATTACAATCCACATGTCACTTTTTTTTTCAAAATACAAGGAAGTAGAATAAAACAACCCCAGCTTTAATTTGTGTTAAAAGCTCTTTACCCAGATGACTTAGCTTTGCTTTCATTATATTGCTAATCGATACCAAATATTTGTACAGATAATAAGTATGTCCCTGTATTCATGTTAATGTTTAAGAGGTTGGCCTTAATCATTACCATGGTATAATCTCTGTAGGGTGTGTCAGCCCAGTGATAGTATTGGCAATAATTTAGTCGTATGTCAACAAAACTCCCATTATTTTAGCCATAATTATGGGTGTTTCCTTTATTTACTTAGGCAAAAATCTAGCCACAGAGACTTGGAGACAACTTTATTTTCAATCAGCAACTATTTCCCTAGTTGTCTGTGTGACTACAAATATGTTAAGTGTTTTAGAAGGAGTAAAAGAAAGGTCAGCCCTAGTTTCTACAGTGACAACAACAAAAACCACTATATTAAAGTGCTTACTCATACCAAAAGAAAGCGTAAGATTGAATGTGATACAGTGGGATCCAGAACACAGTCTTACTAGTTAGAAAAATTTGGCTTTGCTTCTTTCTAGTTGTGTAATGCTTTGAAAATTGCTTTTGAGCCTTGGTTTACTGTACAGAGAGGGATAATATTACCTATCATGTGTTTGCTGTGAGAAGTGACTAAATATGTAAACAGCATAGGGACAGCATGTAAAATGCTCAATAAATGATAGTTATTATTAGTCATTTTAATAATAATGGCAAGAATAGATGGCCAAAACCTAAGGGGGATTAGAACTGAGTTTTGAGGGATCAGAAGAATTTGAATAGATCAAGGATGACAGTATTCCAGAAAGCACAAATAGCTTTATTTAATAGATTAAATAGAGAGGGAAAAACATATTTGGGAAGATATATAGGGTTAGTGGATCAGGAGAAAGCTAATAAGCAAAGGAGGAATATCAGATCATGAAGATGTCAAAAGTAAGGCACTGATAAGGGTTCAATCTCTCTTCTAAATACAGGATGCAAGTAAGGAAGTTCAGTTTTTTTAAGATTTTTCTAAATTGAGGTACGGTTAACATGGAATAAAATATACAGACCTTAATTGCTCAGTTTTAACAATTGTAGAAACCTGTGTAAACACCAAAGAAAAGAATATGTGGACCATTTCCAGCACACCAGAAATTTCTCTCATGTACCTTTTCAATCATTTCTCCCTTTTCCTACCATGTCTTTCATAACTTTCTAATATCTGTCACTATTAAAGAATTTTATCTGTTCTTGGAATTCATATAAATGGAATTACTTGGGAAGCAGTCTTCCATTCCTTTTAAAATTTAACATGATGTTTTTGAAATCCATCCATTTGCTGGAGACTGTATCATATTTATCTGCATTTTTTTTTTTTTAAAAAAGACTGGGTGTGGGAGTGCTATTTAGACAAATCAGTGATACACAGTATTATTCTGAAAACAATGTTTGTTTTAAATGAAAGCTTATTTATTTATTTATTTATTTATTTATTTTTGGCTGTGTTGGGTCTTCGTTTCTGTGCAAGGGCTTTCTCCAGTTGCGGCGAGCAGGGGCCACTCATCATCGCGGAGCGCAGGCCTCTCACTGTCGCGGCCTCTCTTGTTGCGGAGCACAGGCACCAGACGCGCAGGCTCAGTAGTTGTGGCTCACGGGCCCAGTTGCTCCACGGCATGTGGGATCCTCCCAGACCAGGGCTCGAACCCGTGTCCCCTGCATTGGCAGGCAGATTCTCAACCACTGTGCCACCAGGGAAGCCCTGTCTGCATTTTTTATTGTTCATAATATGTCCTTATTATCACTTTAGTGTTTTTATTTCTGATGGTAATTTTTATTTCCTCTATTTTTCCTGACTATTCAACTTAGATTAATCTTTTCAGAAAACTAACCTTTCTTGATTTTCTCAATTTTTTTGTTCATTTTCTATTTCAGTGGTTTCCAATCATTTTTATTTTTTTCTTTTACATTGCATATAATTTACTCTTCTTTTTCTAATTGAAGTATAGTTGATTTACATTATTATATTAGTTTCAGGTGTACAGCATAGTGATTCAGTATTTTTACAGATTATACTCCATTACAAGTTATTATAAGATAACAGCTCTAATTCCCTGTGCTATACAAAATATCATTCTTGCTTATCTATTTTATACATAGTAGTTTGTATCTCTTAATCTCATACCCTTAATTTGCCCCTCCCCCTTTCCTCTCCCCTTCAGTAACCACTAGTTTGTTTTCTGTATCTATGAGTCTATTTCTGTTTTGCATATACATCCATTTGTATTATTTTTTAGATTCCACGTATACGTGGTATCATACAGTATTTGTTTTTGTCTGATTTACTTCACTAAGTGTAATATTCCCTAGGTCCATACATGTTGCTGCAAATGGCAGAATTTAATTCTTTTTTATGGCTGAGTAATATTCCATTGTATATACACATCTTCTTTATCCATTTGTTGATGGGCATTTGGGTTGCTTCCATATCTTGGCTGTTGTAAATAGTGCTGCTGTGAACATTGGGGTGCATGTATCTTTTCAAATTAGTGTTTTTGGGTTTTTTTTCCAGATATATACCCAGCAGTGGAACTGATGGATCATATGGTAGTTCTACTTTTAGTTTTTTGAGGAACCTCCATACTGTTTTCCATTGTGACTGCACCAATTTACAGTACAAGGGTTCAACACTGTACAAGCGTTCCCTTTTCTTCACATCCTTTCTAACATTCTCTATTTGTAGACTTTTCGATGATAGCCATTATGACAGGTGTGAGGTTAATTTACTTTTCTTTTTCTAATTTCTTCAAGGAGAATCTTAGGTTATCGATATTAGACCTTTCATCTTTTTAAAAACTTGCATTTTAAGCTATAAATTTCTCTTACAGCATTATTTTAACTACATTTCACATACTTTTGTATGCTGTGGCTTTATTGCTATTTATTCCAATATATACTCTAATTTACCTGTATATTGTCTTTGACCTATGGACCATTTAAGAATGTTTTGTTTAATTTTTACATTCGCTACATATTTATATTTTCTATATATTTCTATAATTATGTATTTATTATATATATGTATTTATATATTTAAATACATATTTATTTACTTAAATACATACATTTTCTATGTATTAAAATTTCTATAATTTATCTATATATTCTAAATATATATATATATATATATATACATATATATAGCGGTACATGGGCCTCTCACTGTTGTGGCCTCTCCCATTGCGGAGCACAGGCTCCGGATGTGCAGGCTCAGCGGCCATGGCTCACGGGCCCAGCCGCTCCACAGCATGTGGGACCTTCCCGGACCGGGGCACGAACCCGCGTCCCCTGCATCGGCAGGCGGCAGGCGGACTCTCAACCACTGCGCCACCAGGGAAGCCCTAAATATATTTTTAAATATACTTAATGATCTCTAATTTAATACTTTAATACTTTTAATAGTCTGAGAACATGTTCTGTTTTGTTATAATTACTTGACATTTATTGAAATTTGTTTAAGGCCCACTATATGTTCTTAGTGAAAGTTCCAGATGTGCTTGAATGCATAGTTTGTAGATGGGAGTAGTATTCTATAATTGTCAAATGTGTCAGATTGTATGACAATTTTTTAAAAAATCTTTTATATTTTTACTGACTTTTGGTCTACATATTCTAATAGTTACTAAGAAAGGAAATTAAAATCTCCATCTTTGATTATGGATTTATCTATTTCTTCCAATATTTTGTCAAATTTGATTAATATATTTTGAAGCTCTGCTATAATTATATTCATACATGTTTGACTTTTATGTTTTCTTGAAAACATAAATTATTTTGTCATGAAATGCACTCTTTTGTTTCTAGTAATTTTATTGTTCTGAAGTCAGCTTTACCTGAAATTTGTATAGCCGTACAAGCTTTCCTATGCTTAGTGTTTGCATGAGATTATTTTCCATACTTTCATTTTCAATGTGCCTGTGCTTTTATACTTATAGTTTTTTTCTTGTAAACAGAATATAATGGGGTCTTGTTTTCGTATTTAGTGTATCAATCTGTCTTTTAATTGGAATGCTAATTCCATTTACATTTAATGTAATTGTTGATATGAGTGGGTTAAGTATCCCATTTTAGTATTAGTTGTTTATCCCATTTGTACTTTATTTCTTTGTTTCTTCTTTCTTGCCTTCTTTTGGTAAATAACTTTTATATATCTAATTTTTCTCTTGTATTGGTATTTTTAGCTATGTCTATTTTATTTATTTATTATTTTTTTTTTTTGCTGTACGCGGGCCTCTCACTGTTGTGGCCTCTCCGTTGCGGAGCACAGGCTCCGGACGCGCAGGCTCAGCGGCCATGGCTCACGGGCCCAGCCGCTCCACAGCATGTGGGATCCTCCCGGACCGGGGCACAAACCCCCGTCCCCTGCATCAGCAGGCGGACTCTCAACCACTGTGCCACCAGGGAAGCCCTATTTTATTTTTTAATCGTTGCTCTAGAAAGTGCAGCAGGAATCATTAAGTTACCACAGTCTACCTTTAAATAATAATAATGCATCATATCAGGACATGCATAAAAATCTTATAAAATTTGTAATAGTATGATTCCATTTATTATCCCCACTCTTTCCTGGGTTATTATAATTTACTTCTACAAATACTCTAAACCTCCAAAAATCTTTGTTACCATTTTTAAATCAAGATCAAGTCTTTTACAAATGTAAAATATTATATAAAGGTAATTTAAAAAGCATTTTATATTTACTCAGCAGTTTACTCTTTTGGATACTCTTTATTCCTTCATGAAGATCTTGGGTTTCCTCTGGCATTCTTTTCAGCTTAAACAACTTCTTTTCTTTCTCTCTCTCTCTCTTCCTTCCTTCCTTCCTTTCTCCTTTCCTTCCTTCCTCCCTCCCTCCCTCCCTCTCTCCCTTCTTCCCTTCCTTTCTTCCTTCCTTCCTTTCTTCCTTTCTTCTCTGTTGAATTTGGATTTGCTGGAGATGAATTCTCTTAGCTTTTGACTATCTGAAAACATCTTTATACTACTTACATAGTTAAAGGATATTTTTACAGGAGGTAGAATTCTAGGTTTGACAATTTTTGTCTTTTTCTTTTAGCACTTTAAAGACATCATTCCATTGTCATCTGACCTTTATTATTTCTGGTAAAAAGAATCATTTATATTGTTTTCTTCCTTTATATTGAGTCTCTTCTTCTCTGGCTACTTTTAGGAATGGTTCTTTATCTTCGATTTTT
Source organism: Physeter macrocephalus (assembly GCF_002837175.3). NCBI lineage: Eukaryota > Metazoa > Chordata > Mammalia > Artiodactyla > Physeteridae > Physeter > Physeter macrocephalus. Next base: position 58,736,782 of record NC_041218.1, read on the forward strand.
AGGAATTTGATTATGCTGTGCTTAGGTATAGTTTTCTTTGTATTTATCTTCTTCGCTTCACTGAGAATTTTGGATCAATGGGTTGATGTCTGACACTAGTTTTTGAAAGTTTTCAGCTGTTATCTCAAATGTTCATTCTGCCTCATCCTTTCACTTTTCTTGGGACTACAATTACATATAATTGTTTTTTTATGTTCACTTAAAAAAATCTTTGCGTTTTAGTTGGTATTCTTTCTGTTTAACCTATCTTTAAGTTTTCTGATCTTCTCCTCTGCTGTTAAGTCCATTAAATAAATTTTTCATTTTGGACTTGGTGATTTTCACTATGAGCATTTCCACTTAGTTTTGATTACAGCTTTCATCTTTCTGATAAATTTACCCACTCTTTGCACATCTTATCTACCTTTTTTACTAGAACTTATAGTGTTGTAATCACAATTATTTAAACATTTCTGTCAATTCTACCATCTTGGAAATCTCTGGGTCTGCATTTATTAGCTATTTCTTGTCTTGAACAAGGTTCTTATTTTCTTCCTTTTTTAAATTATATACTGATAATTTTGTATAAAATATAAGTCGAGACAGAAGTAAATAATATTTACCTTCAGAAAAGGCACATCATTTCTTTCAGACTGCTGGGGAGTTCTCTAAGTCATGCTGATCCATAGATGAGTTGGCTCTGAGGTTTATTGTGGCTTTGATTTATTTCACCACTGACTTTAAGCATATTGAGGCTAAGATCAGGGCATTCCCTTTAGTAGAATCTCGGATATGAGCACTAGTGACGTTCTGGAAATCTGCCCGTTTTACAAATGAGCTACACATTTTTGTTTATGTGGGTTGTCTTTTTTTGCTTTGCATTCCAGCTGCTAGGGTTTAGAGCAGCTATGGAGTTTTTTTGTTTTGTTCTGTGTTTGGCTTCTACTTGTACCCCTGTGCTTGCTGGTCCTTGGTAGATCTTTTTGAGCCTTGAGTTTTCACCATGACATTCAGAGAGCAGCTGCTGTCCACTCTGTGAAGACCTAGCTTGACCTGGATGTATTTCTCTCAGTTCTACTGGTGTGTCCCCAGTCTTTGACATTTGAAAGTTTGAGTGGCCACTGATAAATTTTTTTCATCTTTCTTTTCCTGACCTCTCACTTGCTAAGGTTACTGCCTTAAACATGCAGGAAGGCTTTCTCTGAGCTTTTTTCTATCCCCAGGTTTTTGTATACTACTGCTGAATATTTGGTGAAGAGCTGAGGAAAATAATTGGCTGGTGGTGACAGATTTAATCTGTAGCTGAGGTTCCTTAGGATGTTACTATGTCACACTAGCCTACATGCAACTGTTAAAATTCCAGCTGTTTCTTCTTACCTCTTACATGGCATATTCTTCTTCTCACTAGAATTATATGCATATCTTATCCCTTTTTAAATTTTAGCTCATTTGTTTTTCTCTGTGTCTTCAGCTTATTATGATTTTGAAACTTGCCCAGATTGTTTTGTTTTGGGGTTTTAGGGTAAGTAAGATATTCTCTTAAGACTTGAAAAATCTGAAAAAGAAGATGAACCTAGGAAGCTCTGTATTTAAAATTAAATAAGTTAAATCTTATAATAAAGATGATGTGAATTAATGAAACTCAGGATGTAAGGATTAAACATATTTGTACATGTTAAAGGAATTTAAATGACCAGGAAATCTAGAAGTATCTTCTGATCTTTATGCAATGATCCCAGATGATCATTGCTGGATAAACGGATCAGAAAGGAAATCTACTGTATAGGATAAGAGAAGTATAATAGGCTTACTTGGTAGAGGCAGAATATAATAAGTTATTGAAATCAAGGAGGCATTGGGAAAAATAAAAACAAGTTGGAGAAAGATAGAAAATGCTATATCTTTAACAATTTTAAGAATAGGACAAGCCAAGAGCAAGGTGGTGGTTCCATCAACAGGAGTGGAGTATTGACTTCAGGCAAAATGTTGGATCAAGTTATTCATATTAAATCTCTGCTTGAAAACTGCTCAAAATGTTGGATAAAATATAAATATGTATTTTTACATATTAAAGGAAAAGTAGCCTTCGATATGTATAGTATTTAAAAAAGAACAGGTGAAAGTTAAAGAACTGAGAGCTTCCTCAAGACGTTATAATAAGAATTAAAAAATAGTAAAAGTATGAAAATTAACATAAGACAAGAAATGAATAAAATAGAAAATAAACATGCAATTGAAAAAATCAACAGGGAGAAAATTTGATTCTTTGGGGAAAAAAACCCTTAACATAACTGAAAAAATTCCAGTGAAACTGATTTTTAAAAAGGCACAAATATCAGGAATAAGAAAGCTGATGTCATTATAAATGACACAGACATCAAAAAATGTAACAGTGAACCAGAGAAAACATCATAATAATAAATTTGAAATTTTAGCCACAGTGGATAAATTCCTAGAAAAATATAAGCTACCACAACCAACTAAGAAGAAGTAAAGAACCTGAATTTGAATTGAAGAATTGGACCAGCAATCAAAAGTTGTTTCACAAGAGGAATCCAAGATTCAATGATTTCACGGCTGAGTATTATCAAATTCTCAGGGAGGAAAGTATTTGTTTTACACAAAATATTCCAGATTATGTGAAAAACTTCTCAAGTCATTTTTTGAGTCTGGTATAATATTGATGCCACCACCACCTGAAAAGGATAGAATGCAGAAGAAAAATTTCAGGCCAATTCCTATTGTGAATAAAGGATGAAAAATTCTACAAGATATCAGCAAATATACTACAGAAAACATAAAAGAATAAGAAATCACAGCCATGCTGAATTTATCTAAGAAATCAAAGTTTGGTTTAATATTATAAAATCAATTAATGTAATTCACCACATTAAGAGCTTAAAGGATAATAATTATATTTTCATTTTAGTACATGTAGATGAATTCAATATTCATATAAGATAGAAATGTTAGAAACCTGAGGAAGAAAGCAAAATTTCTTAATCTGATAGAGGTTAAATAAAGCTATATATAGCAACATTATACCTAGTAACAAAATGAAAAAGGTTTTCTTTGAGATTGGCAATAAGACCAGAAAACTTGCTCTTATTACGTTTATTAAACATTGTATTGGAGGTCATTAATAAGGCAAAAAAAAATCATAAAGAATGGAAAAGAAGAAACAGAATTGTCAGTATTCACTAATGATATGATTTTACATATAGGCATTCCAAATATATTGATAGATAAATTATTACAATTTAGTGAGGAGGTGAATTTCAAGAAAAACAGATGATCACAGTAAGGACAGTGAATTTTGGGACATTGTAACTTGCCCTATTCCCAAAGCACATGGACTTTTTAAACTAGATATCAAAAGTATTATTAATTTTTAATAAATAAAACTGTATGCTTCAGTGACAGACATGTAGAACAATGGGCTGGACAAATAGCCCAGAAAAAAAGTCATGTGTAAATGGACACAATATATGAGAGACATGGCATAACAGATCAGTGGAGAAATGCAGATATTTCAACAAAAGGTGCTGGTACAACTGGAATCCATATTGAAAAAAATTTGGACCACCACAACCTCCAAAATTCCCAGGTGAATTAAAGATTTACTTGTTAAGGGTAAAACTGCTGTTTTAAAGACATTAATATAGAAAAATATGTTTGTAATTTTTGAAGTAGTGAAGAACTTCTTTAAAAAAATAGAAAAAGTATCCATCATAAAAGTAATAAAGTCAATTACTTTACAGTGAAATTTTTTGGTTGTCTAAGTATTAGAAAAAAGTGAAGACAAACCAGTTTAGGAGATGTGAGAGAAGATATACACAAAACATATAAGGGACAATTTACTTGATTTGGGAATATATACATAATACTCCCACATAATAATGCTACAGTAGCATAACACAAATAATCATAAAGATTTTCAAAAAATTTAAAAGTCAGGAAATACCAAGTGTATTAGATCGAATTACTGATTCCAACACTTTATTCCCCTGTAATATGATTACACATGCACATCATTGCCATGACTTCTTGGTGTATAAAATGAATGTATTCACTCCTTGAATTTTTGCTTGTTATTTAAGATTTGCTTTGACTAATGGCATGTAAGTGTACATGACATAAACAGTGGCTTAAGTTAGGCTTATACTGTGGAGCTTGCTCCTAAGCTTTCCAGTAGTTCCCTATAAAATTCCTTTACATGTACATATAGCATATGACATTCACTATATTAATAATCTGTATTTTGATTTAATTTGAGTTATCTGAACAGTTTGTGAATTATGAGGTGTTTCATAAACACACGTACACAACATACAACACACACACACACACACACACACACACACTTTTGGCCTTTGCACATTGCTTCCACATTTGTTTTCAGTGTTAGGTCATGATCACTCAGTGGCTGTTTTCTTGGAAAAATGAGGAAGTCCGTTATGTTCATCCTGAATGAGCTGCCTTTCATCAATTGCATTTTCTACCTCTTGCCTTTCAAAAGACAACCAAATGGGCCCAAAGGCATTTGTTTAGTAATCTAAAGAATGACTTTTACTGTGAAACTTTGGGGAAGTTATTGTGATAGCTTCTGCAACTGTTTGTTTGGGATATAATAGCAGTCCAGTGCCTTTTCATGCAAAACAGTGTACTGGGAGCTATTTTATCCTCTGCTTTTGTTTCCACTTGCCCTTATTGCAGGTTTCAGGCCAATTTTGGCAAGGTGAAATTTACTCAACCAATATTTATTAAACACCTGCAATGCTCTAGGAATTGAGGGTGTGGCAGTGAGTGACTGAGTGGAGAGGGAGCTCTGGTGTCTCTTTTTATAAGGACACCTATTGGATCACGACTTCCCAACCCCCCTAACCTCGTTTAGTCTTAATTACTTCCTTACTCCAAATACAGCCACACTGGGGGGTTAGGACTTCAACATATAAATTTGGGGAGAGGAGCACATACATTCAGTCCATAACACTTGCTGACCTCTTAGTTCCTCATCCTCCTCCTGACTTAGAGTTTCCATTCGTGGGACCCTCAATACTACCTATACACTCAGTGCTACCTGTACTATTTTTACCTGCACTACCTAGCTTAGACTTGGCTGGTTCTGTCCTCAAAGCTTATTATCATCATCAACCAACACTGATTAAGTGTCTACTTACTAAGTTCCCTTATTTGGGTGGAATGAAGCTTGATCTTATCAGACTGTTAGTGAATGCCCCAAATCAAGCCTTTGGCTTAATACTTTCCTTCCTCTCTCTTTGCCCTTCCTGAGGCTTCTGCATTTCTGCTACCAGTTTTACACCTACAGCCTAATGCTGTTTACTTCTCACTATGTGACAAATGACCTGTCATTTCTAAAAATGCTGCCTAGTGACTTTGTACCTCAGATATTTCCCCACCTGGCTTTGTGGAGCCACTCATGACCTCACTGGGGCACACTCCAATCTACTGTAGTACATTTATTAGCACTAAAGCCAGTGATTGTCTCAAGAGTTTTACCAAACTCAGGAAATCAAGTAGATGAATTACTTGTTGTTTCTATCTCAGTTGTCTATGAGAAACACACAATGGGTAGATTTTTCACTTCAAAAAGACATGATGGGATATAAACCCATTTGGAAAAGATAATGAATCATAATGAAGAGCCCTTACAAAGCGGTGGATAATTGTGCCTGATATGTCTTCTCCGGTGGCTCTCCTATTGACAGAGGTGTATATTTTTAGAACTGAGTGCTTCAGAACTGGGCAGTTGTGTTGTAACTATGGCTTATGTTCTCATCATAAGATAGACAAGACCCCCTGGGATCTTCTCTGCTTGAGTGGAATGAATTATTCAATTGACAGGGGAGATTAAGAATGCTTCATCAGGCAAACTAACACAGGCTCATTTTCCTATCCAGAATAAGACTTTCTAAAGATCTTTTCATAGATGAAGAGTCCTGCAACGTAAACACTACTGAAGTATTTGTTTTTTTGAAAGATGGCTCAATATTTCAGTCATGGCATCAGTCATTTCCATTGGATCCTATGTGATTAGGGACATACTGTGTTTCATTGAAAATACTTCAGTAGGCAGAGAGAAAATCATAAAAGTATGTTCTTTCTGTGGATTCATTAAATTATTGGTTTATTGCCAGGTCAGTGTAGAGATTCTATAGGGACTTGTCACTCTGTTCTCAGCTAGGATAATGAAACATGCTGTCTTTTAGAAACATATCATTCAGTCCTTATTTATTCTAACTGCTCTGGGATCCAACTGTTTTTCTCTCCTAATCCCTACCCTCATGATACTGTGATAACCAGGGAAATGTTAAAGTGATGAATCATGCAGTGATAATACTAATCATTTATTCTTTCTTTTAAAACAATTTTTATGGATAGTAACAATAAATCATTTTTATGTATAAGCTAAGTAGGGTAAAACCAGCTCCCGTACAATTTGTAAAGTAAAATTCTGGTAGAAAAGAATGTATAGGTTATAGAAAATTTAAAAGTTTAGACTTGAAAACAACTTATCTTTGTTTTATCCTTTGTGCTCCATTGCAGGCTGTATATCCCCCAATTATTTAAGCTGTAATAATTTGTCAGGTTCATCTGTGTGTCCATTTCTCTGACTTGAATATACTCAGTTAAACACAAGTCTTTTTCTTCTTTGTTTTAATAGGCACCTAAACATAGAGCCTGGCATTTATTGTGCACTCAGCATAAGTGAGTAAGTGACTGGCTTACACATAAATGTTCTTTTTTTCCTAAAAGTAATAGTTAGAAAGGTTTTTCTATATTACCATGAGTTAGCAAAAGGAAATCTGAAATAAAATATCTGTAAATCTGCCTTTAATAGATCTGTTAAAACAAACAAAACAAAACAAAATGATTTTTCTCTATATAGTACTGTATAAAATTTTAGCTCATGTACTGAATAGGTCAAAGATTTCCACACAAGATGTTTATTGACAACTTTTCCCTAGCCCGAAACTCCAGATATTTGAATTTTTTTGTTTGTTTGTTTTTTGCGGTACGCGGGCCTCTCACTGTTGTGGCCTGTCCCATTGCGGAGCACAGGCTCCGGACGCACAGGCTCAGCGGCCATGGCTCACGGGCCCAGCCGCTCCGTGGCACGTGGGGTCTTCCCGGACCGGGGCACGAACCCGTGTCCCCTGCATCGGCAGGCGGACTCTCAACCACTGCGCCACCAGGGAAGCCCCCAGATATTTGAATTTTTATATTCTGAGAATAAGACCAATATGTAAGAGACATATCTTAGTTTTCTTTGTTAGTTTCTACTTGTATTATCAAGTAAATCGAGTTTCGTATTCCACTCATACAATTTTTAGGAAACCCATGTTCTTGTTTTAATTCTTCTATTAAATATCATCCCTCCAAATGACATGTTAGCTCTCTGTACTTTTCTATAAAACAGAAATGATCATGAAAGTTTTGCCTCCCCAAAAAGGGTGATTATTAGCATAAACAAAATGATAATATGTGGAAGTATTTTGAAAAGTATTAAGTAACAAGCACCTACAGGGAAGTGTTGAAGAACAGACAGACATGGGAATGCGATGATGAAAATACTGTGGTTGATTAATACCTTTTATCCTTGGCTCAGTTTTCAAGGCTCCTAAAAACATATCAATTGCATAAGGTTGTATTGGGATAGTTACTGTTCCTTCCAGGTCCTAGAGCACAGCACTGTGACTTCTACCATCGCTGGCTGATACTCCATATGTTTTTGAGCTCTTTCTTCCTTGGCCCAAGCCACTCCATCCAACTGAGGGCACTTCCTATAAGTAGAGAAGGTTCTTTCCCTATTTCTACTCGCTTCCTGAGAATGGAATTCAACCAGTAAAACATAGATCTCTCTCCTCTGCGTTACTTGCTCGGCCCTGAGGAAGAAGAATGATTTATCTGAGTGGTAAACTTGGGTAGGGTTACTAGACAGGTTTGGCTCAGTTCTACATCTCTCTCTAGGACCAAGCCTGCTTACAACAAGACAGGTCCTCCTCTACCTCTTCACACTTGAGTCCTACTTGGGCAGATCTCCACATTGCAAGGAGGCCTCTGCTGGCTCAGCAACTGGGTGCCTATGGCTGTCTAATTCAGGGGTCCAATACTGGTGATCCCACTTCACTCTCCCACCTAAAAGTCCTCCAACCTAGACACTGGTTAATAAAAGTGATAATTTATCCTCCATAATTACTGTTTATTTTATTTTTCAACTGTTCAGAACCTGAATGGTGAAGAGATGTGATGTTTATTGCATTATCCTTTTCTCTCATCCCAGAAGTCTGCACACATATGTTGGGAGGGTCTAAAAGTTCTATCATGAGCAATGACCCTCTGGCTCCAGAATTTGTTCACATTTTCCTCACCTCTTTTCTCCATTTAAATCTAGTATTCCTTATTCCTGTATTCTTGGTTCTCTGGCCCCCATTTTTGTCTATGTTTCGGCACCCGATGCTCATTTGAAGCCCCCTTTTCCATTATAACCCATTTGGTAGCCCAACGCCATGCATTTTAACTTTGGGGGAGAAAGCAAAAACCCCAGCACTAGCCTTGAGGGATCCCAGATGGTCAGCACACTTGCCCTAAACAAGTCCTCCTCCTAATAAAGGAGGTTGGCACATTCTCTAGCAAACGAAGGCCAGCACCAGCTGCCCTGCCTTGTCTCTGTTAGCTTTTTTGGTGTTTTTGCAGACTTTTCTCTGTTAGCCCAGAGAGCTGCCCAACAATGTTGGGAGCTACTTGGATGATAGAGGAAATGTTTTGCTTTTCTCCGATCCTGCCAATAGACTATTCATACTTTCCCTGTGCATGAGGTTGAAATTGCCTGTGAGAAGTCTGTAACTACCAAAACTTTCTATTTGGATTCTGACTGGAATGCAGTGAAGGAGATTATTCAGTGGTACACCCCCCCCCCCCGCCTTTTTTTTTGATTTGTTGGTATTTAGTTTAAATGTCTTGTTTCATGGTCTTGACAGTGCTGTGGTATGATATTACTTTGTAACCAGCATGGTGCCACTATTTTAAAGGTCACTGAGATACTCAGCCTATGTTTACATTCCACTTCCTACTTGGAACACTGTGTTCCTGATTGACTTCACCAAGTTGCTGAGGCTTTGGAACACCTCTTGGAAGGTACAGATTTCAAAAAGAATTAAAAACTGTCTTAGGCATTTGAAATATAAAAATAGAAGCAAACTTAGAGGTCCCTTAAACTCTCAGTTTAAAAAGATAAACTGATATGACACAGATTAAGTGATTTTCCCAATAGAAATGATACTAAATATAAATCTGAGGATTGTAACAATGTTGACATTATGCCGGATTTAGGGCTTTTCCCCACTTCACAGCACTGTCCTCTCATTACCAGAGAAGTATAAAAACATTCATCAAACACTTTCCAACTCAAACAATTTACTCACTTTTCTACATAAATGCTTACTGGAAAATTTCATCTTGCTTTGACTACTTAGATACTTTCCACATGGAGCAAAGGCAGTTATTTAATTCTTTAAATTCTTGCTCTGTGGAATTGATATCTGAAAGTTATTATTCTGTTGGCTAAAGATTTATAGAGGTTAAAGCCTTCCTGAACCTTGAGGGGACATGCAGGATAGAGGCTACTGCTTTCTTTGATTTAAGATTATGAACATATAACCCACAAAACCACTGTGACCCTAGTGGTCTTTGGTCTATGCCTTTGAAAACTTATCTACTTTCATAAAAGAGTGAAGAAGTTCACTCTGCCCACCTTGAGTCCATGGCAAGAGGATGGCTGCACAATTCTATTGCAGGGAGATGAAGAATTGGTATCAATAAAGCTCCTCCTCCCATCTGCGCAATGAGGTTAGTGTACCCATCCAATATGAGAGCAACCGAATTACAGAATTATATTTTGAAGGTCTTTTTCAGGGGCCAGACCTGATATAAATTATTGTATCAGGCATGAAATCAGCAGGAAAAAAGATAGCGACATCATAAGGAGTTATTGAAAATAGTTTAATAAACCAGTTTTTTACAATTATGTGTCCAGGTTTAAAGAAAACCAATAAAGAATGGTAAAATACCCATGAGCTTGCAAAAGCAGAAAGCTGCCATCACCTGTAGGCTTGAAAGGACAAAGGAAGCAAATGTTTGCTGGAATCTTCTGAGACCTACAACTGTAGGAAACACCCATCTGAAAGAAGCTGAAGAATTGGTCAAGGAACACAGTGTGTTAGCCAACCCACAGCAGAGCAGGGAGGAACTATGGGAATAAATACCTTGAATTCTTTCCTTCTACTCTTAAACTCTCAAACAGTGCCTCACATTGACCAAACAAATCAGAAAGTGGAGGACAAGGAAGCCCGGTTCATATGAGTCAGTCCCGAAGCACATAGTAGGGTGGAGAAGGCAGAAAGTCTGTGTAGAGGGGCAACCAGATATGGTCCAGCCATGTACGTTATCAAAATTCGCTGAATAAATGCATTGTTTCCTTACTAGAAAGACTGTCTTCAAATTTGACCACCATTCTTGCTTCAGCAGAAACTTTCACTGGCCTATAATTATTTTCCAATATTAATGCAGGTTCTCACACTCATTTTTAATCACCATAAGAATTTTCTCTCTTCCATAACGATCACAATTCCAAAACTCAGCTCTTAAATTTTCCAGTTAAGAGAGCCTATAAATTATCTTTCCTTTTTTTTTTTGAAAAAAGCTGGTTTGAGTTTCTGTCATTCATAGCCAGAAGTCCTAATATGACCTTACTTGCTTTCTTCAGTCACACTTGTATTCAGTTCCTCAACCACGTTCTTATGAGTGTTTCAGAAATTACTGCAGAATAATAAGTGGCTGAAATTGAAAGTGCCCTTCTCTAGGCACTTCATGAAAAATAAAGGAGACAAAATAAGCACAAAAGACAAGGTTACAGGCTTGCTTGCACAGCTTCCTTAGTAGAAGATCAAAAGATATCATAAGACAGTGATCATTTTTTTTAACTGTTTAAACCGGCATATTCAGAGTCCTGTCAGTTATACTCAAAATCTTGAGGGAAATGTCTGAATTTCTCAGGAATAAAGGGGCTTGTACATGTGGTTATAAAGATTCTTGACTTTACGCAATTTTATTGTAACCAAATCATAATTAGGCACATTTCGATCTCCCTCAGGATTCATTTCACTCATTTCCCTAGAAAGACTCTGAAAAAGTAATGATTTTTTAAAAAAATTTATTTTTGGCTGTGTTGGGTCTTCATTGCTGCGTGTGGGCTTTCTCTAGTTGCCGCGAGTGGTGGCTACTCTTCGTTGCGGTGTGCGGGCTTCTCATTGTGGTGTCTTCTCTTGTTGCAGAGCATAGGCTCAGTAGTTGTGGCTCCCGGGCTCTAGAGCGCAGGCTCAGTAGTTGTGGTGCATGGGCTTAGTTGCTCTGCGGCACATGGGATCTTCCTGGACCAGGGCTTGAACCCATGTCCCCTGCATTGGCAGGCGGATTCTTATCCACTGTGCCACCAGAGAAATCCCTGAAATAATAATGATTTTGATAATGCTACTACTAATACTAATAAACAGAGCTACTACTTTTGAGGGCTTGATCCTGACCTTAGGTACTGCCATAAGATATTTATGACATTTATCTCATCTTCACAGCAATGCTACAAGGTAGATATAAATCCCACATTATATCTGAAAAGCCAGACTTCAGAAAGTAAGTAACTTGCCGCATTGTCTCTTATTCTCTGATCATGAGTTTTTTCCTTATTGCACTCACTGCACTTATGTCTTAGCACATATTAGTATTTATATTGACGGTGTAAAAATGTTTGCTTAAGGAAGGAATCGAGTGGAAACTCCATAACAGAGAACAAAGTCTTAGTTGTGTTTGTTTTAACAGCTTAAAGCTAATCAATTACATAATCTATGGTAAAGCTAGGATTAACCAACAAAGTAGAAAGAAAAAAATAAATGAGAAATATATACAGTGATTTTTTTTTTTCCACCTGATCAGTGAAATTAAGGATGGCAGAGTCAACCTATCAACAAGATTTGTAAGACTTGGGGGTGGCAATAGAACTGATAATACTAGTATAAAGATAGAGACTTCATATTCTCTTTCACGACATTTTGATGTTATGCTGACAGTTTTTTAGGTATAGATAGCCATGGTGAAATTGTACTAAGGATGGAAATGGTAATTGTGGCTTCACATCTGAGGCCAAGGTGATTTTATTGTTTCTCATCTAAAATTGATTACCTTGAAAATGGTAGAGACTGGTATCAATTCAATTGAGGACTTAATGAGTCAGAATCAAAGCCAAATGTGAATCGTTTTCTTGAGGTATTTCTTTTTCAAATGCCATGAGGCCTGTCCAAATCACTCATTGAAGTGTATATGAAAGTAAAATAGAATAAATATTAAAGAAAATATGATAATTTAGTCTAAGTATAAGTGCAGATGCTTTGCATCTTTGTAGGGCTTTTACACCCAGGTAAAACATACTGGGAATAGCATCTCACCAGGCATTATGATGTTCGAAACAAGAATACTTTGCAGTGTTTGTTCTGAACAACTTGCCAAGTGGTGACAGGTAAGCTGAGGACAGCATCCAGCCTCCTATTTTTAGTCTAGCTACCTCCCAATATTGCCTCCCTAAAGACTAGAATTGAAATGTGAAAAAGAAAATGACAAGATATTCATAGCAGTAGTCAATTTTAATTAAAATTCAAAATTTTCCAAAACTATCAATATTTAGCTAACTTTGGTTAATGGTGGGTCTCCAAACTGAAAATGCAAAGTATATGTAATATAAACAACAGATTTTTCCAAAGGAATTGTAAATGTGCATGTAATTTTTAACTTTAAATACTAGATGCCCTTGTCCACATTTTATCATCCTAATCTTTTGCAAATATACTGCTTATAAAAATCACTAACATTTCTCTGATCACTGGTGACGTGCAATAAACATTTTGGTTTCTAACAGTACAAAGCACTTCTACTGATGCTGCTCATCAATAGACAAAAAAATGATATTGAAATGAGAATAAGGTGAATTCCTAATACTGGAACCATTTTGCATAACTTGATCTCTCCATTGCAAGCCTACTTAGATGCTGGAGGGAGGAGGTATAAGTAGCTTTAGTGAAGCTGGGTTTATCAAATGCTGATTAAATCCATAACCTCATGGGCAGTTGCTCAGTGAAAAACCAAGCAGCACTTTGTCTCCATTTGAAACACACACACACACACACACACACACACACACACACACACACACACTCTTGTTGATGCTGAGATGATGTTAATTTAGAAAAAAAAATTTTTCCTCACTGTAGACTAACTAAATGTAAAATTAGAGCAAAGGTCAATCTTACTAGAAATGAAACTCTGGAAACTGTCTGTTTTTCCATGGCTCTCAACTCTAACTTTTTTTTTTTAAGTTTTTTTTTTTTTTTTTGATGTGGACCATCCTTTTAAAGTCTTTATTGAATTTGTTACAATATTGCTACTGTTTTATGTTTTGGTTTTTTGGCCATGAGGCATGTGGGATCTTAGCTCCCCAACCAGGGATTGAACCTGCATCTCCTGCATTGGAAGGTGAAGTCTTAACCACTGGACCGCCAGGGAAGTCCCTCAACTCTGACTTAATAACTACCATATTTACTTTTTAAGACCATGAATTGAGAGAGAAACAGTTTTGTGAATGTATGAGCATTTTCCCAAGTGAAATTTTTAGATGACTTAAATGTCAGTGAAGCAGAATCACCCCAATTGCATTTTTTTAAATGTTCATATATATTTTAAATTAAAATATGAGAAAATTGTGAAATGTTCACAATGGAAAACATAAATAAGAGTGACCATTCATAGCAGGGTTATCTATTTTTGATACAGAACCAAGATCCAGGAATGGACTGAGGACTGAGAAAATGTGTGTGGTGGCATAGAACATGCCACTGGGAAACATAAGCCCTGAATGTATTCCATAAATTCCTTGGGCTCAAAATATCTATGGTAGGCTGAATAATGGCCACGCAAATACGTCCACAACCTAATCCCTGGAACCTGTGAATATTGCCTTTCATAGCAAAAGGAATTTTGCAGATGCAATTAAGGATTTTGAGATTATCATCGATTATCCAAGTGGCACACAAGGATCTTATAAGGAGCGTGTAGAAAGAACAGAATCAGAGAGAAGGCCATGTGACATTGGAAGTAGAGGTTGGATTGATGAGCTTTGATGTAGAAAAAGGGGCCACAAGCCAAGCAATATAATGGCCTTTAGTAGCTGAAAAGACCGGAAACGGATTCTTCCCTACAGCCTCCAGAAGGAACACAGCCCTAGGGACACCTTGACCTCATCACAGTGAAACTGACTTCAGGTTTCTGGTGTCTGGAACTGAAAGAAAAAAAAAATGTGTTGTTTTAGGCCACCAAGATTGTGGTAATTTGTTACAGCAGTCAGGGGAAACTAATGCAATTCCTTGCCTCTTCATCTTTAAAGCATATATATTTTTTCTATGTAACTTTTAAAGTGAACATTTTACCTCTTTGGTAGAAAATCTAGAGGAATATAAGAAAATGGTGTTGGGGAAAGATGAGTTTTAAAATGAACAGAATTCAGGACACCAGATGATATTGAACAAAATTGAAACAGCAGAAATCAGAGAATAGTACCTACCACCTATAGAAACCAGGAAGTAGGAAAAACATATTAAGCCCAAATAAAAAAACAATCTGAATGTATCTGGTGTTAACCATAGGTTGTCACCAACTTGATATTTCTCTTTTGTAGAGCATGCATAGATCTTTTTCTGACTATTTTAATCATAGCGTTTCTCTCTCTCCAGTATAAGGGTTGTTTCTTATTGTCTCTTCCCTCAGATTATATGAAGTCTCTTAGAATGGAAACTGTCTTTCCTCTTTGTGTATTGGCATCTAAAACTTGGTATTTAGTAAGTATTCAGTAAATATGTTGTGAATGAGTAAATTAAAATCCGCAAATACGTTGTGAATGAATAAATTAAAATCCACAAATATTGATACAATAGCTGCTCCTCTGATTAACAATTCCACCCCCCAACCCTGCACCCCAGATACTGCAACTGAGAAAAGATTGCAGTCCAATTATGCATGTGAATGCAGAACTGTTGTCTGAACAACCTCTGGGAGCCATTGTAAAGGAAGTAAAGACAAAGTTTCTGAGGATTTTGAAGGGAGAAAGAGCCCTCACAAGTAGTCAGCACCTTATCTGAGGCCCCAGCAGTGAAGAGTTGCTGAGCTCTCTTCAGAAAGCAGTTCACTGAGGTATGGGATACATGATCTCTCCCTCTGGCACAGGGGTATGCTGTGAATGGGTTACAAACAGAGTGAGATAATGATCTGCTTAGCTTTTCAGGTGTTTAGAGGACAATGTGGGTGGAAATGGAGTGCCTGGGCTTCCTGGAGCTTCTAGGGAAGTAGCTTCTTCCTTGGTGCAGTCTCATCCAATTACCTTAGTGTACTGCACAAATGTTAATATTTTCTGTGTGTGCCATGTTGTGAAAAAATGCAAAAGATGAGGAAATACTACCCAGTCTAGGCTTGAGTTTCTTTATCTCTGAAATGTAGACATTCGACAAGATGAGCTCTAATTCAATTCAGTTCAATTCAAACATTTTTGAGAGATCATTGTACTAACTTCTGGTATTCGCAAAGATTAATAGAATGTGGTTTTTCCAAAGTCATGTATTTCAAAGAGTGCATACCCTCACTGGAGAGACAGGCATGAAATTCTCTTCTTATAATACATCACACTATGATGAATTTGAGGATGAATTATAATCCAAATGATATCAAAACTCAGAAGGAATGAATAATTCTAATTGTAGAATAAAAACATAGAGGGCTTCAGAAAGGAGGTGACATTTAGCCTGTACAAAATTGATAGAGATTCAGTCTCTAAGGAAAGGAGGTAGGGTCTAAGAATTGTAAGCCCAATCCTGGAGACAATTCAGATAAAGAGAAGTGAGATTACTACCTGTCCAAGATCACTACAGGCTGTTGGCAGAACTGAGTGAGAAACCAGCAACTTCTTCACAGGAACTCCCAACAGAGCAGCTGAGGAAATGGGATTGAATTCAAGTATTCATAATTTCCTTATGGAAAAAGGTTATAAAATAGTTTAAGACATAGTATAACTTCATAGGGAACTATTAATCAATGGCTAAAATAAGAGTAAGAAGGAAGCTTGGAAGCAGTATGGAAAACAGCTTCTTTTCTTCCATTCTCTTGGCATTGGCACAGAGCATCCAATGCCCAAGCCCTCAATGTCTCATAGTGTATTGAATAAAACTGTTGAAATGTGGAAATGCATGAAAATCAGGCATTTGGCTCATTTATAATTGAAGAGAGAAATTAAATAAAAAGTGGCTCTCTAGACTTATTAAGAATGATAAATGACCAAGATAGGAAATGTTAGGAAGTTTAGGTCAACATATCTATCGGTTAAAAATGAATGTGGGGCTTCCCTGGTGGCGCAGTGGTTGAGAGTCCGCCTGCCGATGCAGGGGACACGGGTTCGTGCCCCGGTCCGGGAGGATCCCACATGCCGCGGAGCGCCTAGGCCCGTGAGCCATGGCCGCTGAGCCTGCGCGTCCGGAGCCTGTGCTCCTCAACGGGAGAGGCCGCAACGGTGAGAGGCCCGCGTACCGCAAAAAAAAAAAAAATGAATGTGGAAGCTTAGGGGTATGAATAGCATATAGTAACACACTGGTCAGACTATGTAAAAAAGTTGCACATTAGATCTAAATATGAATCACTTATTCTCTTTTTGTTTTCACTTTTCTGAAAAATTTCAAACATACACAAAAGTAAAACGAATAGTACAGTGGATCCCAATTACCCCTCACCTAAGCATCAACAATTATTTAAATATATTGCCAAATTTATTTCATCAAAACCTCCCACTCCCAACCCCTTGTTGACTTTGTAAAAAAGATTTTATTGAAATATAATTTACAAACCAAAAAATTCACCCATTGTAACTATACAATTCAATGATTTTTAGTAAACTTATGGAGTTGTACAACCATTAACATCATGCAATTTTAAAGTATTTCTGTTACTCCAGGAAGTTTTCTCATGCCTGTTTGTAGTCAATCACTGCTCCTACCCCAAGCCCCAGGAAAGTACTGATCTCTCTGTCTCTGTAAATTTCCCTTTTCTAGACATTTAATATAAATAGAGTCATACAATATGTAGTGTACTACTTTCACTTAGTGTAGTATTTTTGAGGTTTATTCATGTTGAATACGTATCAGTAGTTTGTTAATTTTCTTTCACAAATAGTATTCCATTGTAGGGTTATACATTTTGATTATCCATTCACCTGTTAATGAACATTGGATTGTTTTCAGTTTGGGACTATTATATATAATGCTGCTATGGATATTTGTATACAAGTCTTTGAACATACGCTAACATTTTTCCTAGGTAGATACCTGGGAATGGAATTGCTGAATAATAGGTAAGTTTATTTTTAACTTTAAAAAAACTTTCAAACTGTTTTTCAAAGAGGCTGTATTTTTTTACATTCCTGCTAGCAATAAATGAAGCTTTTATTTTCTTCTCATCCTTGTCAGAATTTCAACATAGATGATCGTGTCATCTGTGAATAAATGCCATCTTACTTTTTCTTTTCCAGTCTTGAATCCCTTTCATTTCTGTTTCCTGATTATTGCACTGGCTATAATCTTCAGCACAGTATTGAATAAAGTGGCAAGAACTAACATCCTGTCTTGTTCCTGATCTTGAGGCAAAAGCATCAAGTATAATGTTAGCTGTAAGGTTTTCTTAGATGTCCCTTATCAGATTGAATAAATTCCCTTCTATTCCTAGCTTGCGGGAGGTTTTTATTATGATTATAAGGTGGATATTTTCCATTGAAATGACCTATGAGATTTCTCTTTAAGGTAGTTAATATGATGAATTATAATGACTGAATTTTTAATGTTAAACCAACTCTGCATTCCAGATATTATTGATACTTGTTCTGATGTATTGACATTTTCATATTTTATAAAGCTCAATGTATTAATTTTTTGTTTAGATTTTGCATCTGTATTGATCCAGTTATTAATTTGTAGTTTTCCTTATTGTATAGTTTTTTTCTGCTCTTGGTTATCAGGGTAAGCATAACCTCGTGAATAAGTAGGGAAATATTTCCCCTCTGAATTTATCAAAGAATTTTTGTAGAATAGATATTATTTATTTCTTAAATATTTGTTAAAATTCACCAGCAAATTCATCTGGGCCTGGAGTTTCCTTTATAGGAATATTTTAAACCACAAATCGAATTTCTTTTATAGGTAGAGAGCTATTTATTTTATCTATTTCTTTGTAAGTGAGCTTTGGTAGTTCATGTGGTAGGTAGTTTATGTCTCTCAAGGCATTTGTCCATTTCATCTAATTTGGTGAATTTAATGACATTATAAAGTTGTTTTTAGTATTTCCTTGTACTTTTTTAATATCTGTAGAATCTATAGTATATCACTTACTCATTGGATCTTCTATTTTTCCTGATTAGTCTTTCTAGAGGTTTGTAAACTTTACTTACATGCTTCAGGTACTAGATTTTGCTTGCATCTATTATTTTTATTATTTTTTTCCATTTTATTGATTTCCATTTTTATCTATTATTTTCTTTCTTCTGCTAAGTCTGTGTTTTAATTGCTCATTTTTTCTAATTTCTTATAGTACAAGTTGTGGTCATTGTTTTGAAACTTTTCTGTATGTTCTCTAAATACTGTTTTAGTGGCATTCCATAAATTTTGATATGTTGTGTTTCATTTCCACAATTTTGACCAATTGAATAAGGATGAAGGTGAGATGGAGGTCAATTTTTAATTAGATACTACAACAGAACATTTGAATTTTCAAGTAGAACATGGAATTTTCAAACAGATTAGGACACAAAGTATTCAGAGCCAAAGTATTCAGAAAGGAGAAAAGACAGCATCTGTGCATCACAAAGAAACTAGTCATTCCCAGTTTAATGGGTGATGGGAAGCACAAGTTCTGAATGTAATGGAAGAAAATAATACCTCCTTAATAACAAAGCTATAAAATTTCTATATTGAAATGGAACTTTGAGGAAGCACATAAGCCAGGATTCAAAATTTATTCCAGATGGTAATGATATCTGATATAAAAAGACCGTCTCCTAGGGCAAACTCATCAGAGACAAGGAAGAGGGTCAGTAGTGCCTACTTGAATAGGAATCCTTATTTTCTCAGAAGAGTGACTGTACTCTTAGCTTTATTTTAGATTGGGTTTACCAATCGCTGGTGAAGAGGAATTGGAAGTTTATATCAACACATCATTTTCTATAAAAAATTATGCACGTGTTAAATGTCGAGAACACTAAATATAGTTCTCTTTTCAGAGTACAGGTTCGGTGATGTTGTCAACTACTAGAGTTCCAGTTAAAGAGCCTCTCTAAAGATTAATATATAGAGAGATTTCCAAACTTGGAACCTGTATTCTGCCACTGTGGTCAAGATTCAGGTGCTCATATTAGGCATTAAAAAGTATAAATATCACTCTTTAATGAATATTAATTTGTCTGGGTGAACTACGTGACAATACATGGTTGGCTCTCAATTCCACATTGCCTGAGAAGGCTGCTTTCCTGCTTCCCCACAAGAAATGAGAGCAATGGGTAGGAGACAGTTTCTCTGTACTCTAACTTGGATTAATCTGGAGTTTCAGAAGATTGCTTAGGCTCCCATTTGCCTGTGGGTAGGAGGATGATGGGTGGTTGAAATACACATGACCTTAGTTTTGTAAGTTCTTCTTACAAACTCCTGGTTAAAGCCTATTTCTTAAGTGAGCTGCAAAACATTAAGGAATTTATTCTAAACATCAGTGCATGGCAGATGGAGATCCAGATGGAATCTGTCTAACACAATAGTGGTGTTCGTTAACGATCCTAACTTACACAACATATGATGAATAAAAGCCCTCACTTACATGAGTTTGACAGTCACCTTGTTACTAAGAATAATCTAAAAGTATATTGAATTTTTAGATGTATTATTGATGTGCTTTTTACTATTAATGTGCTTTTCACCAATATGTTTACAAACATAATCATACCTAATTTTAAATGAACTTTTAAATTTGTCATATTATTGTAGTAGTTCAGCATTACCCTCTTGAGGGTATCCATCCTCCTCAATTTCCCAAGAACATGACAGGCTAATTCAGGCACTAAAATTAGGGGATGAAGGAGGAATCAATCCTCTCTCCAGGTACCAAGTAAGTAGAAGATGAGAAAGACTGATCAGTTTACTACTGCTGCCCCTTGTCACCACCCAGAGTTGCTGTTGAAAGCTTGAACCTGTAAAGTCCAATGGACATTTGTTCACTCTGGGGTGAGGTCCTTGCTGGTTCCACCATGTGCAGGCTGAATTGCAACTTGTCTCGTTACCTTCCTGCTCAGTCACAGTTCTCAGAAACATAATATATCAGTGGGGCTGGGTCCTAAGGGCCTCTGAGTCTGAGCCGCCCACAGCGTCAGAACTGGCCCTTTTCCATGAACGTGATGGCCAAAGGCAACAAAGCTGCAACCAGTGGCCCAAATCTATGCATAAATCTGACTGCACTACATCTTGAGCTATTTGTCTGCATTTAATACCAAAGGTATTTTGCATACTCTGGATTTCTGGATTTTCTTGATAAAATGGAAAGTTTAGCAAAACTGTGGCTGCACTGGGGTGGAGCTGAGTAGCCAAGCCCCTTCTATTTATTAGTTCTCCTGTTGCCTTACAACCCAATCACTTCTCTTATTTATGATACCTGCTAGGTGTCTATAGACATTTGAGTGTTCAAATTGGAGGCAATATAGAGAATAGAGAGGATGGAGGGAGTGTAACTTCTTAAGAGTTATACAGACCCATAGTTCAATATAAAGGCAAAAGTAACTTGTGAACAACTTAGGCAGGAAGACCTTTACTTACCTGGAAATCAAGTAGATAGGCCCAGTGAGTCAGGGTCTGGGTAACTGAACAAGCAATCTCAAGCTGGGAAAGAAGTGAGGATTGAGCCATCAAGAAGGAATCCGCAAATGGATTGTTGGGAGTTTTAGCTGACCAGAGACTGAAACCCAGAGCAAAGATATGTTAATAGCCCAATCTAATGATTCATCAGGCTGAATTTAATAATGATACTGCTTATCAGTTATGTATCTAAATTATTTACTGAGAATACCCCACAAAGTAATAAAGTAGTTTAAATGTGTGATTTTGTTCTGTTAAATAGACACTGAAGGAGCAACTACCCCAGGAGAAGGGAAGTTTCTGTCAACAAGTTCTTGGAAATTGAAACTCTCTCCCTTATTCCTTTGCAGAAAAGTCCTCAGTGCTCAAAATATTTGGGAACTTTTTGTAGGCTACCCTGGGACTACTGTATCAAAACCTATTGTCCTTTAAAATTCTCGCTATTTGGTAATGAGATCACAAAGTTTTTTCTAATTGAAACATACTGTGGTCAGTTATTTTGAGATGACATAGGAAAAAGGACATGAGAGACTGGTGAAATTCAAGTCAGCGCAATAGTTTCTCACCAAGGCCAGTCCTGTGTTGCCACGACAGCAGATAGGTGGTGATATGACTCAGCTTTCCTAAAATTAATACTCCTCCATATGCATGCCCGATCAAATATTAATTTGTTTTGTCATCTTTCTTTCTCTCCATACCAAAGAAATTTTTAAGTTGCCTCTGTAACATCTCTATCCTAGTCAAGCTGAAAAGGTGTGTGTCTTTTCAAGTCCAAAGGAAAATACTGTTTTATAAGAGCTGCCTGTATTAAGTAAACCTTCCTGTAGCTTTTGAGGCCAAGCTGTATTGCTTTAAAGAGCAAAACTCTTTATACCAGCTGACGGGGGAAGGCAGAGCCACATCAACATTTTCCCTACCTCCGCCAATTTGAAGAGGATTCAGTTTCTCTATAGTTTTGGAAGAGTAAATGTGGAGGTTTTAAAATGACCAAAAGATTTTAGAGCTCTCTGTCTCCTGCTTTCTGAGTTCCTAAGAGCACATTAGAAAAAGAGTCTGATTATTTTTTTAAGGAGGAGAAGTTTGGATGTTATTATCTCTAGAGCACAAATTTAGACTTATCTCACATAAACAATGATGACCTCAAGCTAGTCAAGTGAGGAAAACCCCACACTTGTATACTCTGCCTTTCGTGTAACCCTCTGATTGTGCTGCCACGCCCACCTCCATCTGTCCTATTCTCCCCTCCTTCCCTCATCTCATGTTAAAGGAGGTACCCCTCTTCCTACTTATGACTAATACCATCATTTTTGCTCTGACTTCCTCACTGCCCTTTCCTTCCCAGGAACATTAGTCTCACTCTCCTTTCTACTGTACTTTCAGATGTTCCTTCCATGTAGGTTCTTTCTCATGAGTATGAACATGCTCAAGTCTTTCCCACCTGAAAAAAAGCCAAGCCTCTCTTGACCCTCTTCCTTCCCTCAATTCTCTTACAATTTGTGCTCCTCATTTCCTCATATGTATCACACAGTCTTCAGCTACTTCTAATCTGGTTTCCCACTCCACCACTTAGCTCACATTTAAGATCTCCCAATGACCTCTATGTTGAAATCTAAACCTTCACCTTAACTTACCTCAGCAGCATTCAATACTCTTAATTTTCCCTTTTTGGAAACACTCTCTTTTCTTGGTTTCTGTGACGCTACATTTTTCAGGTTTCCTTCCAAATTCTCTTTTTTATTATTTAAACACTTCACCTCTCTATAGGCTTCTTTCCATCCACCTGACCTCTAAATTTCAGAGATCTCAAGTCTGAGTTCTGTGGCCATTGCTAATTACAATTTCTACTCTCTCCTTGTATAATATCATCCACGCATATAACTTAAATTGCCACTATACATCAATGACTAACAGAGTTTTATCTCTATGTCAGAGTTCTTGTTTGAGTTTCAGATGTTTGTATTCAACTGCATGCTTAACAGTACTTGAACACCTCAATGTATAGCCAACTAAACTTGCCCCACACTGACCTCATGATCTTCTACCCAAGCCTGATTCTTATGCAACATTCCTTAACTCAGTGAATGACATCACATGCCCTCAATTCCACAAACACCTGAGAATCATCCCTGATCTCCCTTTTTCTCACCTGTTGTATGTAATGCATCGTAATGCCCTGTTGATTTTCTCTCTTAAATATCTTTCATCTTCCCCCCCTTTTTTTTATAATCTGCTACCATCATTTCTTATTTGGACTACTCTATCACCTCCCATTTGGAGTTCCTGCATGCATTCTTACCAACTTTAATCAGTCTACCAAAATGGTGCCCAGAATAATCTTTAAAAACACAAATCTAATCATGCTACTCTCCTGCTTAACCCCTTCAATGCTTTCAACTTGTTCTTATGGTGAAGTCACAGATACTTCCTTAAATGATTTGGCCCCTGCCTACCTGTCTAGCCGCATTTCCCCCTCCCCTCAATCTAAGTCCCTACTACTGGCCTTCTCAGGTCTTTAAACATACTGAATTCTTCCTGTCCCTAAACCTTCACTCACACTGGCCTCTCTCCCTGGAATATTTTTACCTCTCTCCAACTCCTATTTCTGTTTAAGTCCTGTTTATCTTTTGCACCTCAGCACAAACATCACTACCTTAGGGAAGCCTTTTTTGACTTGCTAGATTTAGTCAGGACTTTTGTTATATACTTTTTCTTCATAGCATTTAATTCAACTGTAATATAAAAATTTTAATGTAACTATTTGTCAATGTTCATGTGATATACTAGACTGTAAACTCCATAAGGACAGGTATGATTTTCTAGGTAGCTCTCTATAGTATAGAAATTCAATAAATAATATCTTAATATCAATGTTAGCAGTAGATCTTCTTAGATATTATGGGGTGGGTGGCAACCACTGGTAGACCCAGGACTTAGGCAAGTAAAAATGTAAGCATGAAAGAGAAGGACTGGAAGATATCAGAGGATAAATGATATATATGATGAAAATATAACAGATACCATCAGGGATGCCAACCAGATTTCAGTTCATATATTATCTTTGATCTACTGCTCTTGCCTTCCAGGAATAATGTATTGAGGAGTATTCTGAGCCTGCATTAGAACTCAGGTGGAAAAGAAGTGTGGTCACTGATTAATGATGTCTTTCCTGGAGTGGGAGAGTGAAGTGGTGGTGTGTGTGCTATAGATTTGCCATATCTATTAAAGGAATTGCCAAGTAATTATGGTCCAAGGCTCAGTCTGCCAATAATAGTTTGTAAAGCTAGCCTACTTTAAGAATACCCACTGAGGAAACACATACTTACTAAAAACAAGAAAACAAAACAAACAAAAAATTTCAAATACCAAACATGAAAATCAAAAGTCAATCAAGCAGGAGAAACTTATTAGTATAACAACTGATTTCATCAAGGAGCTTTTACTTGTGGTGAAACACCATAGTTAGCTTCCCCAATGCAGGTAGCATGATATTAACATTGTCTTCAGCATTTACCATATTCCAGACGATATGGGATAGCTTTACATTTGTTAACTCATTTAAATCCTCACAATATCCTATGAGATAAATACTATCATTATTCCCCTTTTATAGATGAAAAACTAAAATTCAGAGAGATTAGGTAATTTACAGAACCTCTTAAAATACATTGAAAGAGGCAGGATTTTAATCTGGTTTTCATATATATATATATATATATATATAGACACACACATATATTCTTGACACATGTTACTAAAAGTTCTGTTTATACACAACTTTTTAGGAAGACATTAAGATATATAAAAAATCCATCTGTAAATGATGTAAATTCTGCTTAGTAAAGAACAAATGTACCAATGTTTTTCTTGAAATACTGAAAGACATAATTTTGCACCTCCAGAAGGACAGCTGAAAGAAATAGCTTGCCACAGAACTGTGATAATTTTTATCTCATGGAGTTATTTTTTATGTAACTGAAAAATGATTAATTGATGGTTTAATTATTCTTTGAAGCATCCAAGTAAAACTAATCAGTATGATATTTCTAGAGTCATCATTTTCCAATTTTTGATAAATAGTACTGTGTGACTTTCCCAATCATAGAATAGTCCTAGACTTCCATATGAATTCTTGAAAAAGGTAACTTGCAGCCACACACACACACACACACACACACACACACACTATATATATATATGTATATATAGGTATGTATATATATATATTTTATTTTTTTGAAGTGCTCTGTTACTTGCATTGAGTCAAGATCTCTTAAGGAAATATCTGTGTAATGAGGCCTGTTTTGAGAAGTGACTGTAATTGATATAAATGTGCTATAGCCACAAAAAGTAAAAACTCTTTGGATCTTTATAAGAGGACGCACTTTGATAATAAGAGCTCCATAGCCTCAGTCAAGATCAGCTATTTTTCTAAAATAAAAATACAGCAGCCTCCAGGACTACCATTCTTATATCTTTCATAAGCATGAGAAATATTCTAAAATGACAAGAGGAAACCATAGGCTGGGTATGATGACTATGTCTGACACCTTATTTTATGTCAGTAGAAAGAATTTCTTTTTCTGTATCAAGAAGATGTTCAGCCAGTAACTCTTGTCACTTATCCTCTCTCTCCATCTTTCTTTGTCTCTGTGTCTCATTTAAAAAAAAATTTTGTACAATAATTTATTACCCCAAGGTGCCTTGTCATGTTGCCTAACCCAATTCACTACACCCAGGACTGAACTTGAAAGAGAGTGGGTGTTCTGTTATGCTATTCTGCCATCAGGAGATAGTCATAGTTGCTCAATTAATTGTTCAATTAATCCACTCCCAGTTCATCATGTGAGCTCTGGCTTTTTACACCAAGGGTTGTCAATGTGTTTCTATAAAAGGCCAAATAATAAATATTTTTGACATTGTGGGCCATATAGTCTACAGCACAACTATTTAGCTCTGATGTTGTAGAATGAAAGTGGTCATAGACAATATGTAAATAAATTTTTAAAACATGACTGTGTTTCAATATAACTTTTATTTACAAAACAGATACTATACATGGCCTACAGGTTTGCCAACTGCTGCTTTGTACTTTCACTTGGGCCCAAATTTACCATTTCCTCCACCGAGGATTAAAATTGTGCAGGTGGAAATCCCATGAGCTACATTTTCTAGACAGGATTAAGTTTTGCAGTGGCACTAAACAAATTATCAAGAGTCTTCTGTTTAGGATCTGAAAAAAACCTTTGACATATCAAACAATATATGGAATTTCTTTCTTCTTGACCCCTGTTTGTCCTTCCCTCCTTCCTTCCTTCTCTCTTTCCTCTGCCCTTGCCCCCCCCATCTCTTTTTCTCACATCAATAAATATTTTTTGAAGCCCAAATATATGTAAGGTTCTAGGGATACATTGGGGAATATGACCTAGGTTTCTGATTTAGAGATGCTTTCAGTCAATAGGGGAGGAAGCATAATAAAGAGACCTTTTCAATACAGTGATTAAGATTTTACAATGCAAATATTAGATGCAACAGCTAAGCTTAGATCTGAAAGACTATTTATTATCCAAGCCAATGTCAGGAAAAGGTAGTCTGGAAAGTGTCCCAGCAGGCAGGGTTTCATAACAGATCTGGAGGTATGAGAAACCACATGGAGCTCATTGGACTGCAAGAACACAGAGTATGAGATGGGCTTGGTTAAGAGTGAAGCTGGAGAGGCAGTCAAGGACCAGACCACAAAGGACCTTCTGGGCACCCTAGTTCAGGCCACCTTCAGTATTAACAGGACAGCTTAAAAAAACCTCTTATCTTGTTTCCTGATCCCAAATGTTACCGCTCTTCAATCTATTTACCATACCATTGCCAGAATGATCACAGTCTAATGTAGTTCATATTTATCCCCACTTAAACCCCTTCAGTGGATACTCATTGCTCTCAGAATTATTTCCAGCCACTTACTATGACCCCCAGATCCCATCATGATATGGTCCCCACACACACACACACACACACACACACACACACACACACACACACACACACACACACTATATATATATATGTATATATAGGTATGTATATATATATATTTTATTTTTTTGAAGTGCTCTGTTACTTGCATTGAGTCAAGATCTCTTAAGGAAATATCTGTGTAATGAGGCCTGTTTTGAGAAGTGACTGTAATTGATATAAATGTGCTATAGCCACAAAAAGTAAAAACTCTTTGGATCTTTATAAGAGGACGCACTTTGATAATAAGAGCTCCATAGCCTCAGTCAAGATCAGCTATTTTTCTAAAATAAAAATACAGCAGCCTCCAGGACTACCATTCTTATATCTTTCATAAGCATGAGAAATATTCTAAAATGACAAGAGGAAACCATAGGCTGGGTATGATGACTATGTCTGACACCTTATTTTATGTCAGTAGAAAGAATTTCTTTTTCTGTATCAAGAAGATGTTCAGCCAGTAACTCTTGTCACTTATCCTCTCTCTCCATCTTTCTTTGTCTCTGTGTCTCATTTAAAAAAAAATTTTGTACAATAATTTATTACCCCAAGGTGCCTTGTCATGTTGCCTAACCCAATTCACTACACCCAGGACTGAACTTGAAAGAGAGTGGGTGTTCTGTTATGCTATTCTGCCATCAGGAGATAGTCATAGTTGCTCAATTAATTGTTCAATTAATCCACTCCCAGTTCATCATGTGAGCTCTGGCTTTTTACACCAAGGGTTGTCAATGTGTTTCTATAAAAGGCCAAATAATAAATATTTTTGACATTGTGGGCCATATAGTCTACAGCACAACTATTTAGCTCTGATGTTGTAGAATGAAAGTGGTCATAGACAATATGTAAATAAATTTTTAAAACATGACTGTGTTTCAATATAACTTTTATTTACAAAACAGATACTATACATGGCCTACAGGTTTGCCAACTGCTGCTTTGTACTTTCACTTGGGCCCAAATTTACCATTTCCTCCACCGAGGATTAAAATTGTGCAGGTGGAAATCCCATGAGCTACATTTTCTAGACAGGATTAAGTTTTGCAGTGGCACTAAACAAATTATCAAGAGTCTTCTGTTTAGGATCTGAAAAAAACCTTTGACATATCAAACAATATATGGAATTTCTTTCTTCTTGACCCCTGTTTGTCCTTGCCTCCTTCCTTCCTTCTCTCTTTCCTCTGCCCTTGCCCCCCCCATCTCTTTTTCTCACATCAATAAATATTTTTTGAAGCCCAAATATATGTAAGGTTCTAGGGATACATTGGGGAATATGACCTAGGTTTCTGATTTAGAGATGCTTTCAGTCAATAGGGGAGGAAGCATAATAAAGAGACCTTTTCAATACAGTGATTAAGATTTTACAATGCAAATATTGGATGCAACAGCTAAGCTTAGATCTGAAAGACTATTTATTATCCAAGCCAATGTCAGGAAAAGGTAGTCTGGAAAGTGTCCCAGCAGGCAGGGTTTCATAACAGATCTGGAGGTATGAGAAACCACATGGAGCTCATTGGACTGCAAGAACACAGAGTATGAGATGGGCTTGGTTAAGAGTGAAGCTGGAGAGGCAGTCAAGGACCAGACCACAAAGGACCTTCTGGGCACCCTAGTTCAGGCCACCTTCAGTATTAACAGGACAGCTTAAAAAAACCTCTTATCTTGTTTCCTGATCCCAAATGTTACCGCTCTTCAATCTATTTACCATACCATTGCCAGAATGATCACAGTCTAATGTAGTTCATATTTATCCCCACTTAAACCCCTTCAGTGGATACTCATTGCTCTCAGAATTATTTCCAGCCACTTACTATGACCCCCAGATCCCATCATGATATGGTCCTGACTACATCTCCAGCTCATCTTCTGTCAGTTTCATCTCCATGCTCTGGTTATTCTTTTATTTAGGTCCCTAATATCTTCCAAAAGTGTTTATGTTATCTTTTGTTAGGTTTATTCCTAGGTGCCATAAACACCCTATAGCCTTTGTTGCTATTGAAAACAGTATCTTTTGTTTTAATTACATGTTCTAATACCTTATCATTGGTATCAAAATGCAATTGATTTTTGCATATTGATCTTCTGTCTATTATTCCTGCTGAACTCTCCTATTAATTTTAATAGTTTGTGCATTTTTGGGGGGTTTTCTAAGTAGGCAATTTATATCAACTACAAAATATTAAGTTTTTTTAAAATAAATTTATTTATCTATTTATTTATTTTTGGCTGCCTTGGGTCTTTGTTGCTGCGCATGGGCTTTCTCTAGTTGTGGCAAGTGGGGGCTACTCTTCGTTGAGGTGCACTTTCATTGCGGTGGCTTCTCTTGTTGTGGCTCATGGGCTCTAGGGCATGCAGGCTTCAGTAGTTGTGGCATGTGGGCTCAGTAGTTATGGCTCACGGGCTCTAGAGCGCAGGCTCAGTAGTTGTGGCACACGGGCTTAGTTGTTCCATGGCATGTGGGATCTTTCCTGACCAGGGCTTGAACCCAAGTCACCTGCATTAGCAGGTGGGTTCTTAAGCACTGCACCACCAGGGAAGTCCCCAAATATTTAGTTTTGCTTCCATTTATTTCTTTTATGTGCCTGCCATTTCTTGTACTTTGGAGCTGTCTAGTACTTTCAGTACGATGTGAGATTGATGTGGTATTAATGGACATTTTTGTCTTGTTTCTGATTTTAAAGGACTGATTTTGCATTTATATTGAGTATGCTGTTTGTTTTAGGGTTTTTGAAGATATCCTTTATCAGATTAATTTTTAACCAAACTAATGTTTAATTGTATTGATCTTCCCCCCCGCCCGATCTATTTAGATGATCATACAATGTAATGTGAAGATTAACATTGTCAAAAACAAATTGGCACTTGCCATGGGCACTTATCATCTACCTCTACAAGGATTAAATCATGCGCTGCTGAAGCTTCTGACTTTCAACACCCCCTGAAAGGAGTTCAGGGTGGAGATCAGAAATGAGGCACTCTGTGCTCTGGGAAAAACTCACAGAACCAGTCTTCAGATAGGTAGATATTTTCAGGAGACGATTTTATATGCCCAATTCTTGTATCTCCTCATATCTAGAAAAGCACTAAAATCCTTCATGGTGACGTCTGCTCCTTGTGACTAGAAGTAACCTTCACGAGACTAGCAGGAACCTGCAGAAATATGTGCTTGATTGCATGTACTCCCACTTCACCAAAATCACATATATACTGACCTACCCCCTACCTCTTTAGAGCGGTTTCTCAGAGCTGTTTGAGATGCTGTATCCCAGGCTATAGTCTTGATTTTGCCCCAGATAAAACTTAACACACAACTCCCATGTTGTGCTTTTTTTTTTTTAAGTCGGCAACATAAACAGATTTTCTAATGTTGATTCAATTGTGTATTTTTGGAAAAAATACAGCTTTTTAAAAACACATTAATGGATTATATCTGTTAATATTTTATTTAGATTTCAGGTTTATGTTCATACTTGAGATTAGTCTGCAATTTTTTATTGTCATAAGATTCTTATCCACTTTTAAGAGTAAGATAATGCTGACCTCATAAAACAACTTGTCTTATGGAGAATGTCTTCTTCTACAACTTCTAGAAGGCTTTGTAAAACAATGGACATAACTGCCTTTCAATTTTGGTGGAATACACCTTAAAACCATCTGAACCTGGTATTTTATTTGTGGGTATATATTAACTATTCACTTTTTAAAAACAGTAAAAGGACTCTCCTTTTCTATGCTATATTTTAGTGAAGTTATTTTTTCCCTTGGGATATATTTTGATCTAGGTTTTCAAATGTAGTTTTTTTTAAAGTTAGTAAAACTACAAAAATTATTTTTTTAACATCTTTATTGGAGTATAATTGCTTTACAATGGTGTGTTAGTTTCTGCTTTATAACAAAGTGAATCAGTTATACATATACATACATCCCCGTATCTCCTTCCTCTTGCGTCTCCCTCCCACCCTCCCTATCCCACCCCTCTAGGTGGTCACAAAGCACCTAGCTGATCTCCCTGT
>NC_041218.1:58768410-58855180 GCF_002837175.3 Physeter macrocephalus
GCCATTCTGACTGGTGTGAGATGATATCTCATTGTAGTTTTGATTTGCATTTCTCTAATGATTAATGATGTTGAGTATTCTTTCATGTGTTTGTTGGCAATCTGTATATCTTCCTTGGAGATAGGTCTATTTAGGTCTTCTGCCCATTTTTGGATTGGGTTGTTTGTTTTTCTGATATTGAGCTGCATGAGCTGCTTGTAAATTTTGGGGATTAATCCTTTGTCTGTTGCTTCATTTGCAAATATATTCTCTCATTCTGAGGGTTGTCTTTTCGTCTTGTTTATGGTTTCCTTTGCTGTGCAAAAGCTTTGAAGTTTCATTAGGTCCCATTTGTTTATTTTTGTTTTTATTTCCATTTCTCTAGGAGGTGGATCAAAAAGGATCTTGCTGTGATTTATGTCATAGAGTGTTCTGCCTATGTTTTCCTCTAAGAGTTTGATAGTGTCTGGCCTTACATTTAGGTCTTTAATCCATTTTGAGTTTATTTTTGTGTATGGTGTTAGGGAGGGTTCTAATTTCATTCTTTTACATGTAGCTGTCCAGTTTTCCCAGCACCACTTATTGAAGAGGCTGTCTTTTCTCCACTGTATATTCTTGCATCCTGTATCAAAGATAAGGTGACCATATGTGTGTGGGTATATCTCTGGGCTTTCTGTCCTGTTCCATTGATCTGTATGTCCGTTTTTGTGCCAGTATCGTACTGTCTTGATTACAGTAGTATCAAGATTATTTGTAGTATAGTCTGAAGTCTGGGAGCCTGATTCCTCCAGCTCCGTTTTTCTTTCTCAAGATTGCTTTGGCTATTCAGGGTCTTTTGTGTTTCCATACAAATTGTGAAATTTTTGTTCTAGTTCTGTGAAAAATGCCATTGGTAGTTTGATAGGGATTGCATTGAATATATAGATTGCTTTGGGTAGGTAGTCATTTTCACAATTTTGATTCTTCCAATCCAAGAACATGGTGTATCTCTCCATCTATTTGTATCATCTTTAATTTCTTTCGTCAGTGTCTTATAATTTTCTGCATACAGGTCTTTTGTCTCCTTAGGTAGATTTATTCCTAGGTATTTTATTCTTTTTGTTGCACTGGTAAATGGGAGTGTTTTCTTAGTTTCACTTTCAGATTTTTCATCATTAGTGTATAGGAATGCAAGAGATTTCTGTGCATTAATTTTGTATCCTGCTACTTTACCAGATTCATTGATTAGCTCAGTAGTTTTCTGGTAGCATCTTTAGGATTCTCTATTTATAGTATCATGTCATCTGCAAACAGTTACAGCTTTACTTCTTCTTTTCCGATATGGATTCCAAGATTACTGTTAATTAAAGAAAAACCAGACATCTCAAGTTAATGAATTTAGTACTTTTCTATGTTTGGGAAGATGCAAGAGTCTGGGCTCATTGAAATCATTCATTTGATATGCACCTTAACTCTGCAGGGCCAGTATCCTGTTTTTTCCACCCTGAATCCCCTCAGGTTGCACAGTTGGTGGGGGGGGGGGGTCGCTGCAGTGGCTGATGGCTTAATGGCCACAACATCCTTTGTTTACTGATAGGGCAGATGACATTCTTTGTTTACATTGATCTTTTCTCTTTATTTTTTTTCTACTTCACTAATTGTTTATGTGGTCTTTTTAGTTCTTCTCTCTACTTTTTCTGGTTTATCTTTTGATTCTTTTCCTAAGTAAATTGGAAGCTTAGCTCATTCACTTTTAGTCTTTCGTTTTTTCTTTCTTTTGTTTTTTTCTTTTTGCTTAACGTGAGTATGTCTATAAAATTTCTTCCTCTTATTTCTTTGGATGCATCCCATTATTCATTAGTAAGAGAAACAAAATAAGCAGATATAAGAAAGGATTTATTTTAAGAATTGACTCACACTATTATGGAGGCTGAAAAGTCCCATAACATGCCCTCTGCAAGCTGGAGAGCCAGGAAAGTCAGCGGTGTTATTCAGATCAAGTCTGAAGTCCTAAGAATGGCTAGTATGACAGGGTGAGGGAGGATCTGATGGTGTAAGTTCTCCTTTAAATCTGAAAGCCCTAGAACCACGGGCACCCCAATGTGTCAGGGCAGGAGAAGGTAGATGTTTTAGATTAAGCAGGGATAGCAAATCCGCCCTTTCTCTGCCCTTTGTTCTATTCAGCCCCTTGAAAAATTGGATGAGGTCCATCCGTATTAGGGAGGGTTAGCTGCTCTTTTTAGTTCAACAATTCAAATGTTAACTCTTCTGGAAATACTTCAAAGACACACCCAGATATAATGTTTTACCAACTATTGGGGCATCCCTTATCCTAGTCAAGTTGACATATAAGATTATTTATCACACTCAAGTTTCAAGATTTTCTATTTTCCTCATTATTTAGTTCTGAATATTTTCTGATTTTTTCATGATTATTTTGTCTATGAATTATTTTGGAAGGTTTTAAAATATCCAAATATGTGTGGTTTTTAAATATATATTTTGTTATTGATGTCTATCTCATTTGCATATTGATATAAGAAAATAGTCTCATGTTGAAATTTATTGAGACTTGATTAATGGCCTAAAGCCTGGCCAATTTTAGGAAATGTTCTAGGCTCAGTTAAAAATGTGTGAATATATATATATTTGTTTTTGTAGTATAGTTGATTTACACTGTTGTGTTAATTTCTGCTGCAAAGTGACTCAGTTACACACATATATATATATTTTTAAATATTCTTTTCCATTATGGTTTATCCCAGGAGATTGGATATAGTTCCCTGTGCTATACAGTAGGGCCTTCTTGTTTATCCATTCTAAATGTAATTTAGAATACAAATTTCTAAATTTGCATCTACTAACCCCAAACTCCCAGTCCATTCTTCCCCCTCCCCACCTAAAATGTATATTTTTAAGGAGTATGTACTGGCTTCATACACACATGTTATGGTGTTTATAATTTTCATTAGTTTGAACTTATTTGTTCTATGGTTCAGTTTTTGTGCTTACTGGGGACTGTTTTCTTGAGCTATAAATGAATAAGTGTTAAATTGTCTAATTACTTATTTTTGTTCTGTTCTGTTTATATATTTGCTTGATACCTTTTTAAATTATGCTATTAGATATATATAAATTTAGAAATATTATATATTTCTGTTGATTTAAACTATTCATCAATATGCAAATGTTTCTGTTATAAGTAAGGTGTGGCCTTATTCTAACTGCCTGACAAAAGAACATTAAATTCCCTCAGAAGAAAATGGCAACAAATAGATACTCTACAATGTTACATGCAGTGTTCAGTACTAAAATAAAAATGTATGAGACTACCCATGTGCCCATGGTCACCTAATCTATGACAAAGGAGGCAAGAAATACAGTGGAGAAAAGGCAGTCTCTGCAATAAGTGGTGCTGGGAAAACTGGACAGCTACATGTAAAAGAATGAAATTAGAATACTCCCTAACACCAAACACAGAAACAAACTCAAAATGGATTAGAGACCTAAATGTAAGACCGGACACTATAAAACTCTTAGAGGAAAACACAGTCAAGTCTGAAGTCCTAAGAATGGCTAGTATGACAGGGTGAGGGAGGATCTGATGGTGTAAGTTCTCATTTAAATCTGAAAGCCCTAGAACCACGGGCACCCCAATGTGTCAGGGCAGGAGAAGGTAGATGTTTTAGATTAAGCAGGGATAGCAAATCCGCCCTTTCTCTGCCCTTTGTTCTATTCAGCCCCTTGAAAAATTGGATGAGGTCCATCCGTATTAGGGAGGGTTAGCTGCTCTTTTTAGTTCAACAATTCAAATGTTAACTCTTCTGGAAATACTTCAAAGACACACCCAGATATAATGTTTTACCAACTATTGGGGCATCCCTTATCCTAGTCAAGTTGACATATAAGATTATTTATCACACTCAAGTTTCAAGATTTTCTATTTTCCTCATTATTTAGTTCTGAATATTTTCTGATTTTTTCATGATTATTTTGTCTATGAATTATTTTGGAAGGTTTTAAAATATCCAAATATGTGTGGTTTTTAAATATATATTTTGTTATTGATGTCTATCTCATTTGCATATTGATATAAGAAAATAGTCTCATGTTGAAATTTATTGAGACTTGATTAATGGCCTAAAGCCTGGCCAATTTTAGGAAATGTTCTAGGCTCAGTTAAAAATGTGTGAATATATATATATTTGTTTTTGTAGTATAGTTGATTTACACTGTTGTGTTAATTTCTGCTGCAAAGTGACTCAGTTACACACATATATATATATTTTTAAATATTCTTTTCCATTATGGTTTATCCCAGGAGATTGGATATAGTTCCCTGTGCTATACAGTAGGGCCTTCTTGTTTATCCATTCTAAATGTAATTTAGAATACAAATTTCTAAATTTGCATCTACTAACCCCAAACTCCCAGTCCATTCTTCCCCCTCCCCACCTAAAATGTATATTTTTAAGGAGTATGTACTGGCTTCATACACACATGTTATGGTGTTTATAATTTTCATTAGTTTGAACTTATTTGTTCTATGGTTCAGTTTTTGTGCTTACTGGGGACTGTTTTCTTGAGCTATAAATGAATAAGTGTTAAATTGTCTAATTACTTATTTTTGTTCTGTTCTGTTTATATATTTGCTTGATACCTTTTTAAATTATGCTATTAGATATATATAAATTTAGAAATATTATATATTTCTGTTGATTTAAACTATTCATCAATATGCAAATGTTTCTGTTATAAGTAAGGTGTGGCCTTATTCTAACTGCCTGACAAAAGAACATTAAATTCCCTCAGAAGAAAATGGCAACAAATAGATACTCTACAATGTTACATGCAGTGTTCAGTACTAAAATAAAAATGTATGAGACTACCCATGTGCCCATGGTCACCTAATCTATGACAAAGGAGGCAAGAAATACAGTGGAGAAAAGGAAGTCTCTGCAATAAGTGGTGCTGGGAAAACTGGACAGCTACATGTAAAAGAATGAAATTAGAACACTACCTAATACCATACACAAAAATAAACTCAAAATGGATTAAAGACCTAAATGTAAGAGAGGACACTATAAAACTCTTGGAGTAAAATATAGGAAAAGCACTCTATGACATAAATCACAGCAAGATCTTTTATGACCCACCTCCTAGAGTAATGAAAATAAAAGAAAAATAAACAAATGGGACCTAATTAAACTTAGAAACTTTTGCACAGCAAAGGAAACCATAAAGAAGAGGAAAAGACAACCCTGAGAATGGGAGAAAATATTTGCAAATGAAGCAACTGACAAGGGATCAACCTCCAAAATGTTCAAACAGCTCATGAACCTCAATATTGAAAAAACAAACAACCCAATCAAAAAATGAGTGGAAGACCTAAATAGACATTTCTCCAAAGAAGACAAACAGATGGCCAAGAGGCACATGAAAAAATGCTCAACATCACTAATTATTAGAGAAATGCAGATCAAAACTACAATGAGGTATCACCTCATACTGGTCAGAATGGCCATCATCAAAAAACATACAAACAATAAATGCTGGAGAGGGTGTGGAGAAAAGGGAACCACACAGCAATCCCACTACTTGGCATATACCCTGAGAAAACCATAATTCAAAAAGACACATGCACTTCAATGTTCATTGCAGCACTAGTTATAATAGCCAGGACATGGAAGCAACCTAAATGTCCATCGACAGATGAATGGATAAAGAAGGTGTGGTACAAATATACAATGGAATATTACTCAGCCATTAAAAGGAATGAAATTGGGTCATTTGTAGAGATGTTGATGGACCTAGAGTCTGTCATACAGAGTGAAGTAAGTCAGAAAGAGAAAAATATCGTATATTAACACATGTATGTGGAATCTAGAAAAATGGTACAGAGGAACCTATTTGCAGGACAGGAATAGAGACGCAGGTATAGGGAATGGACATGTGGACACGCCGCAGGGGAAGAGAGGGTGGGATGAATTGGGAGATTGGGATTGACGTACGTGCCCTGACACGTGTAAAACAGATAGCTGGTGGGAACCTGCTGTATAGCACAGGGAGCTCAGCTTGGTGCTCTGTGGTGACCTGGATGGATGGGATGGGGGTAGGGTAGAAGGGAGGTCCAAGAGGGAGGGGATATATGTATACATAGAGCTGATTCAGTTCATTGTACAGCAGAAACTAACACAACATTGTAAAGCAACTATACCCCCCCACCAAAAAAAAAAAACCTAAAAAAAGTATGAGAATAGCCAAGTGACAAAATGATTTTAAAAAAAGTATTTAATAGAAATATACTCATAGGTGAACTACATTTTGGAAGTATTTTATGTGAACTCTAAAATAATTGTGATTAATATATTCAAGAAAATAGATGTCATGATGGCAAATTTCACAAGAGAACTAGTTTCTCAACTTTTAGATCTCTTATCCTACAAAGTGTGGGATTTGGAAAATGTATCTAGAGAAAAAGAAGTGCAGAATGTCAGGCTTATTCTCTCTAGTTTCTTAAACTCCAGGATCTTGGTCCCTCAAGTTCTTGCTGACTTCATCGTATTAAACTCTTATTTGTCTGCCTAGCATTATGAGAATGTTAAAGGTTCAGAGCTGCTGCTTTCTGCAAGATCTCTAGGTTGATAACAATTATTATTGGCATATATTTCAAGGAGAAACAGGGCAGAGAATGTCATGGCCACGTCAATGTGTTTCCATCCTCTCTGTCATGTAGGCTGTTTCAAGCTCTGGGTGTCAGTGCTACTCTCTGATATGTTCAAACAGTAGTTTATTCATTTTCATTACAGCCAACAATTATTCTTGATGTGAAGGTTAGTCTTTTACAAACTACTCTATCATAGACGAAAGTGAAAATTCTCAGTATTTCCCTTTTAACCTGATAAGTTAATTGATTTTTGTTAGTTTTAATTACAAAGATATTAGGTGCATTGTTATGACTTTTTCAGTCCTTTTTCTCCCTTTACTCTCTCTTTTTTCTTTTTTAAAATATTTACTTATTTATTTTTATTTGGTTTCCCGGGTCTTAGTTTTGGCTCATTGGCTCCTTAGTTGCATCATCTGGGCTCCTTAGTTGTGGCATGTGAACTCTTAGTTGTGGCATGCATGTGGGATCCAGTTCCCTGACCAGGGATCGAACCCAGGCCCCCTGCATTGGGAGCATGGAGTCTTAACCACTGCACCACCAGGGAAAGCCCTACTCTTTTACTTTTTTCTCTTCTGCCTATTCAAAATATAATATAAGATATATATGACATTTCTAATATTTTAGTGGTTCCCTTGAAAATTTTAACATTCATATTTGACTTAACTATAGTTTCAAGCTATCTTGTCCATCTTCTGAAACAAATCAAGAATTTCAAATATTTTATTTTCATACGCCTGCTCTCCTGAGTTAAATACTTTTATTGTTTGCTATTTTAGTTTCTCTTGCTTATTTAATCCCTCAACATATACATTATTATTTCATGCTTATTATTTCATATTTATTTTCATTTAACACATGCTTACATTTTATTTTTTTTATCATCCCTTCTTGCATCTCAAATTCTCCTTTTGATATCATCTGATTTTGATATTTGTTTCTTGAGGCTTTATTTTCTTTAGACTTAAGTGAGAGTATATTGGTAGTAAATTTTCTAGGTTTCTGTTTGTCTAAAACAGTGGATTTCAAAGTATACACTATAGAACTCTGGGGATCCTGAGTTACTTTCAGAGGATTCATAAAACTTTTCATAAAAATACTAAGATCTTATTTGCATTTTCCACTGTACTGACATTTGTACAGGTGTTGAAAAGCAGTGATGGGTAAAACTTCTGGCTCCTTAAGAATGTTTTGATGAAGCAGTAAAAATTACTAATTTTATTACATTTTGACACTTGAAAACATGTCTTTTTTCAAGGAAGGGAAAATATGCATAAAGCATATTGCATACTAAAAAATACATAGGTTTTCCAGAGGAAAAGCATTCGTCCAATAGTTTGAACTGTGAGATGAATAAACTGCTTTTTCATGGAACACTTCTTTTTTAAAAGAAAAACTGTCAGACAGCCTATCATTATTCAAATTTAAGGGACTTGGCAGAAAATTTATCTTCAACAAAATGTAAACCTGTCACTTCAAGGAAAACAACCAACCAGTGATGTTCTGATAAATGTTTAACAACTAGCCCTCAGGGGACAAAGAAAGTCCCAATTTGTAGATTTATAGCCAATTTCTGTGGTGTAAATACTCCCAGCATGGCTGATTTCAAACTACCAACCTGATGTCACTGAACACAGAGTTAAGAGTAGATAATTGGGTCTGTTGAACCATTGCAAACCAACTATTGCACACTACTGAAAACAGTGCCAATGATACAATTAGAGATTCTAAGTGAAAATTAGTATCCACCAACATGAGTCTGACAGCTTCCCAATACGTAAAGACTTTTCCACAAAGATTGTTAGAGATATTAACAAATGTAAGTTTTGCATTGTGTAATGAAATGTGTCAACATTTAGAAGGTCTAAATAACTCAATGGTCCAGTGTTTTCCAAATGACCAATGTATGCTGTTACCAAATCTTGCATGGATAAAAGATTTATTCAAAATTCAAGATAGACAAATCAATTTAATGTGGCAGAGTACAGATTATTTTTTGATATGGCTTCAGATTCTATATTGCAACTAACCTTTAAGAAACTACCACTTATCAAGCTTTGGTTTGGTATCAGATTACCTTAAAAAGGCTACTAAAATACTTCTCCCTTCTCTAATTATGTATTTGTGTATAACCAGATTTTCTTCTTTATGTCCTTCAACCAAATCAACATGTCACAATGGAAGGAATTCCTTATTTTCAAAATGGAAGGAAAAGTTCCAAGTCTGGAATGACTATAGAGAATAAAGAGAGGGTCAGAGAAGAGTTACGCTCTCCTCACAGGTGCAGTGTTAAGACAAAGCATACCCTTGATGTTCTCAGTGCTCTAGATGCAGGGAAAAGTCTTCAGTTTGGGAGGTGGGCAAAGCAAACTGCCTCAAAGAGAGCATCACCAATTCAGCCCTTCACTCTGTCGCAAAGTAACTTTTCAGGACACTTCGCGGATTATTTTTCTGAGATCAGCTCTCATTTAATTAAATTTGTTTTTTGACTGATAAATACTTCTTATTTAATTTACATGTTTCCTGGACTTCTATGGCTTTATTAGAATAGCCTGTATTTAATTTTAAGTTCCCAGAGGGAAGAGACTAGATTTGTTTAGTTCCTTTTGAAATGGCCAAGCATAGACCACAGCCAAATTTGTACATAATAAACAATTGATGGTGATTAATTTTCTCTTCTCTAGAGCCTGGTTTATGGCACAAAGTAGATACTCTACCTTCCTTACTAATCTAATAAAAGTTTAGCTTTATCCCTAGTGCCCAGAAATTTATAGTAATGAAGAAAATAATGCAGATACAAATATAACTACTTGAAATTCCTACTACGAAAATGGGTAGGGTTCCAAAAGTTTGATTATATATCAGTTGTTCAGAAGACTTTTTTCTTGGGGGGGAAACTATTATATAGAATATTTATGTCTGTTGGTGAGGTCAAGTCTAAATATATCTGAAGTATAGTATTGTATAAATATAACAATAATGCATTGTTTCTATGGGAAACAGATATTCTAAGTTGGCTGTCAAAGAAACATCCCACTCTAGTAGAGAAATAGCTGATCTTTTCATTTAATGTACCACCTTCTGGGTAGTGAAAGCTGAGACTCCCTGCAATCTAAGCCACTGAAAATGTTCTGATATAGGAACTTGAGCTGGAAGGAAAGGGGGACAAGATTATGGGGAGGAGATAGTGACTCATAAGGAGGAGATTGGGGAAAGAGGGGTGTGTGCAGAAGTTCTGGAAGTAGGCAAAGGAGTGTAAATTTGAGTTTTCTAGTAGGGCAGCGTTGAGGGGAACACTGGGTTCCAGATGGGCCACTCAGTCTCCCCATTTTCCCCTAGGTCTACAAGGTTGATCTCTTCTTCCATTCCGTGGTCATCACCTTATGTTTTCCTCCTGTGTGGGCCACACATCTTCTCTCCTTAATCTCTGGGTCCTAAACACTGGCATTCATCATAAACGTGAGTCTTAATATGTGTGAGGTGCTCCTTGGGAAATCAGGTCAAAGCAGAAAATGTCATGTTGTTCAACTTTAAATAACTCCTCATATGGATTCATCAACACTAAGTTTAGAGTTCAACACCTAGGTACTCAGAAAATTATTCAAGTTAGAAAATTGATCATTATAATATTTGTTTCTAGAGAAATTTTGTTAACAAGAGTGGTCTGATGCAAAAGAAAGAGATTATGCATCTGTGCATATACTCATATATAAAGTCTATGCTTTCAGTTTTGTTTTATCAATTCCTTTTATCCCCAGTATTTTCATGGCCACAACAATACAACCTGGGCATCAGGGAAGAAAAGGATTGAGAACAGAAGATTAATTGTAGGGAAACAGTTGAATATGATTTTTATATATCCACTTTGATATATGATTTTCCTTTTGGCTAACTACTTTTAGGGAATGCTTTCAAGCTAGCTAAGACCCTTATGGAGTTGCCTGTTCCACCAGCACTGGTGACTTTTGGTAGGAATTAGCAAAATCCATAACATACCTAAAATGAAAGCTTTTTTTTCTTCTGCTGGACAAAAGAAATCGAAACAGATGGGGTAAAGTAGATAATGATATAGGAAAACACTGAGAAGCTCTAAGGCTAACATTGCTTACATCAGACGTTGTTTATGGGGTTGAATCAACCTGATCCCACAATACTACAACCTCATTTCCCACCAAACAAACAACCAAAGAAAAACAAAAACCCCATATATTGTTTACTAAAGTTTATTTTTCATCACCATGCAGATAGAAGTAGGTTTCTGAGAACAGTG
Organism: Physeter macrocephalus; assembly: GCF_002837175.3. NCBI lineage: Eukaryota > Metazoa > Chordata > Mammalia > Artiodactyla > Physeteridae > Physeter > Physeter macrocephalus. The sequence continues at coordinate 58,779,303 of NC_041218.1, forward strand.
AGCTAGGGCTAGAGAAAATGAATCACACAATATGTCTTTCACTTTGTTTAGTCTTAAGGTCTATACTTTTTCACTGTTCATAAAGATAGCAGCATTCTCTGTTTTCAGGCTCATTAATCAGCTGGTAACTTCACTGATCCTTCCTGTTAGACAGCTCTATTCAGAAAACTACCAGGATAGCAGGTTCCCTTACTTACAGAGCAACCACACATGCAGCAGCAAAGATTTATCAAAAAGCACATAATCTCTTCTTTTCTGCCTCCATTCTTCTGACAGAGTATTTTAACAACACTGCTGAGTACACTGATGTCTTTATAATAGGAAGACAGGAATTGTATTATTTTCTTTGGTAAGATGAAATGTTACAATAGTAAGCAGGGTTAGAAATAGTGAAATTTTCATTCTCTTTTAAGAAAAAGCACTATATATTCATCTGTATTCAGTTTTTTGGCTCAGATAGAAATTTGGGGGGGATTTCAATCTTTTCAAATTTGTTTTAAATTTATAAACAGTAAACTTCAATCTTTATGTTGCATGGTGCTATGAGGTTTGACAAATGCACAGAGTCATGTAACCATGACCATAATCAAGATTCAGAACAATTTAACACTCTCCCCCCAGCTGCCCTTGGGCTGACACTTTATAGTCAGACTTACTTCTTTAAGCCTTGATACCACTGATCTGTTTTCTACCCATATAGTTTTGCATTTTCCAGAATGTCAAATAAAATGATTCATACTCACATAGTATGTAGACTTTTTAGTCTAACTTGTTTCAGCCAGTATAATATATTTCAAATATATACATGTTGTTGTAGGTACCATACAGTTTTTAGTAAACCATTTTATTCTTAAGTAGTTTTCCTTTAAATGGATTTAACACAATTTGATTATTCATCCTCCAGATGAAGGACATGTGGGTTGCTTCTAGTTTTTGGCAAATGAAGATGCTATAAACATTTGTCAGCAGGTTTTTATGTGAGCATATGTTTTTATTTCACTTGCATAAATACCTATGAGTGATTTCTGAGTAGAGAGTAACGGTATGTTTAACTTTATAAGAAACTGACAAGATATTTTCCTTAGTGGCTGTACTATTTTGCATTTTTACCAGTAATGCCTGAGAATCCTAGTTGCTCTTCTGCACCCTTACCAGAACTTAGTTTTGCAGGTGTTTTTGTTGTTGTTGTTTGTTTGTTTGTCATTTTAATAGATGGGTAGTGGAATCTTACTCTATTTATCGTTTGTTTTTCCATAGTGAATAATGATGTTGATTATCTTTTCATGTCTTTATTTGCCATCTGTGTATTTTCTTTGGTGAGGTATTTGTTTAAATCTTTTGCCCATTGTTATTGAGTTTTCTTATTGTTGAGTTTTGAGAGTTCTTCATATATTCTGGATACAAGTCCTTTGTCAGATACGTAACTTAAAAATATTTTCTCTGAGCTTGTGGTTTTTTTCATTCCGTCTTTCATAGACCAAATATTTTTAATTTTGATGATCCAATTAATCATATTTTTCTTTTATGGACTATGCATTTGATGTCATGTCTAAGAACATTTTATGTTTTACATTTATGTCTGTGACCCATTTTGAGTCCATTTTCACATAAGATATACAGTACATATTAAGGTTTTTTTTTTTTTTTAAATATGGCTGACCAATTGTCCCAATATCATTTGTGGAAGACTGTCATTTCCCTATTGAATTGTTTTTGTACTTTTCTCAAAATTCAGTTGCACTTTTGCGTACAGGTCAATACCTGGATTCCATTCTGTTCCACTGATTTATATGCCCATTCTTTTGCTAAAACCACATGGTTTGATTACTACTGTTTCAAAGGCTTAAATTAAGTACTGTAAATCCTCCAATTTTATTTTATTTAAAAAATTTTGGCCATTCTGTTTCCTTTGATTTTCCATAAATATGGCATATCATTTTTATCCTTTTTCTTTTATTCAATCTATATAATTGTATTTAAATTGTGTTTTTATAGGCAGCTTATAGTTGAGTCCTTTAAAAAATCTAATCTGATAATGTTTGTCTTTTAATAATTGTATTTAAAACATTCACATTAATGTAATAATTTATATGGTTCACTATGTCAACCATTTTATTATTTTTCTCCTCTGATATTTGTTCTGCTCAGACCTTCTTTTGGGTATTTGAATTATTTTAAGCAATTAAATTTTAATTTATTTATTGGTGTTTGGCTACTACCACTTTGTATTATTTTTTAATGCTTACTCTAGGGATTAAAATATACATACCTAATTTTATAGTCTTCTTACAGTTAATATTTTACCACTTAGTGTAAAAAATAGAGGCTTACACAACCATTCAGGAGATCAACAAGGAAAGAGAGGATTTAAATAACGCTATAGACCAATTGGACCTAACACACATAAACAGAAACACTTCATCCAACAACACTAGAATACATATTATTCTCAAATGTATGTGGTACATTCTCCAAGACAGACCACATGTTAGGCCATGAAACAAGTCTTCTCCCTTATGTTGCCGTTTCCAAGTATATTACATCTTTGTACATTGAAATACTCTCCCCAGACAATATTATAATTTTTTTATTACAACCATGAAACATATGTTAAAAAAACTTAAGAATAAGCACAACCTATTCTATTTTCCAAAATGTTTACCATTTCTGTCATTCCTTTTCATGTCTAAAGTTCTAAGTTTCCCTCTGGTGTCATTTCCTTCAGCCTAAGGAGACTTTCTTTATGGGAAGATCAACAGAGACAAATTCCTCTTAGTTTTCTTTATCTGAGAATGTCTTTATTTGCCTTTATTCTTGATAGATTTTTTTTCTATATTTAAAATTCGGGGTTGATATTTCTTTTTACTCAACACTTTAAAAATGTTATTTGTTTTCTGTCTTTCATGGTTTCTGGTGCAAAATTTGAAGTCATTCAAACATTATTCTGCTATATATAATGTGATGCCTCCTCACCACCTCCACCCCCAGCAGCTTTCAAGATCTTTTTCTTTGTCTTCAGTTCTCAGAAGTTTGATTATAAAATTTCTAGATGTGATTTCCTTTGAATTATCTAGTTTGGGGTTGCCTAGTTTTTCAAGCTGCAATTTTATATCTTTCACCAAATTGCTTCTGTAGATACTTTTCTAGAATCTGTATACACATTCATTCCTAATATGAGGTGAACTAATGGCTTGTGGATTGATACCCACTCACTTCTGAACCACCACTGGTTATCAGTAATTGATCTCAGAACCCCATTTTGTTAAGCCTCAGGGAAGCTTCAAAAGTGTTCTCACCACAGCCAGTAACTTGTCAGCTGTTGCTTATAGTTGAAACTCATTGCCACCCCATAATCTAGGGATTCTAAAACTTCCCCCCTATTAAGGCAGTCCACTAGGAGCTATGGAGGTGGATCATATCCTTTTGGTTCTGAGTGATGTTACTTTAAGTGAGATGAATTTTGACGTTATATGATAATCTACAATATGGGGTATTTAACTTATAAATTGTTGTTGTTAGATTAAGAATGTCTTTGAAGGTGCTGTTTCTTACAACTCAGGGCCCACTTGCAGTTCAGCAATGGGAGAAGAACTGATCTCTGGTTTCAAAACTTTTAAAAATCTTATTGAAACAGTTGAGCTCTGTCCTTACAGTATTTTCGCCATAACTTAAACAGATTTGTGAATCCACTTCGTTGAGTGTGCAGAAGCATTTTGAATGCATTTTGTGTATTGAGCTTACTTCTAATTACATCTTATGTTTTGTTTTTCTTTTCTTCTTGTCCTATTATTCCCATCCTCTTATTGAAGATTTTATAATTTATGAGTTGATATAATCTGCCTGAAGTCCTTTTGGAACAAATCATGGATATAAATAAATAAAATATAGCTTATTCTTTGATAAAAAACACTGAATAGCCTGAGGGTATTGATTCTTCCCACATAATTTATAGTTTTAATGAAATTCTAATCAAAGTTCTATTTTGGAAGAAGGCAACATAGTTCTAAAATAACTTTGTAAGGATAAAGTGATGAAAGTACCTGAGAAAATGTTTAAGAGAAAGTTAACTCACCACTGATGATGAGTTAACTTGCCCTATCATCTATTTAAACATTTTATAAACTGCAATCATCCAAAGAGTATGGGCTTTACATAATTCCAGCCAGAGAGATTAATAAAAAGACACCTGTTAGTATCTGGTAAAATAAGTATCACAACCTAATGTGGATGGGATAAACTACAGTTATCAAATAGTTTGAAAAAAAAGTTATTTCATATCATACAGCATGAGTTCCAGATGCATTAAAGGATTAATATTTTTAAGAATAACATACAAATCTAGAACATATATATATTGAGCTAATCTTTGTGAAAGTAAATTTTTGACATATAAGCAATGGGAAAACACACATACATACTCTACCTGTTCTAGTTAGAAGAGACAGAAAACAAAGAATAATAATATATATCTATATTTATATTAAATACAGTAATTTATTAATATAGTAATAAAAACTAAGTGAGGAGAGATGGTATTGCCAGGGGCAGCAAGGGAGAATTGTGAGAATACTTGAAATTTGAAAAATGGTTAGGGAGTGAGGGACCAAGATGGACATAGGAGACTCTTGAAAAAGGTAGAATATGTGAGGTGATGAATATGTTAACTCCATGGTGGGAAATGTTTCGTAAGGTATGTGTATATCAAATCATCACATGTACACTTTAAACATCTTACAATTTTATTTTTCAATTATACCTCAATAAGGCTGAAAAAATTTTTAAATGATGGTCAGGGAGGGTTTTGTTGAGATGGTGACATGTGTGCAAAGACTTTAAGGAGATGAGAAAACAAGTCACATGGCTCTTCTGGGGAGGAATATTCCAGGCACAGAGAACAGCAAGTACAAATGTCCCGTGGTGCAAGTGAGGAACAATAAAGAGGCCAGTGTAGGGTGGGGGTAGAGAAGTCAATGAGTAAGGAGGAGAATGGGGGGTTAATAGTGAACACAGAGAGCCATTACAGAAGGGACTTTGGCTCTTATTCTGAGTCAAATGGAGACAATTGAAAGGCTTTAAACAATGAATCGACTCGATAGTACTTATGTTCTAAAGAATATCTTTGGCTACTAAGTTGAAAACAACTATAGACAGACAGTTGCAGAAGCAACTTCAGAAGTGTTGAAGACCAAAAGCAGGAAGTCAGAAACAGGAAAGCCAGATGTGAAGCTTTTGAAATAATCCAGGTAATAGATGATGGCACCTTAGACAAGGGAAGTGGTAAAAAAGTGGAGAGAAGTTGTAAAATGCTGGATATATTTTGAAGTTCGAGCTGACAGGAATGCTGACCAAAGGTGGTATATATAATAATTATTTATACAAACTCCAGAGCTGGACTCCTGAGCTCAAATCCCAACTGTAGAATTTGATAGCTGTGTTATCCTGAATGAGTTATTTAATATCTCTCTGTGACAGTTTCCAAATCTTTAAAATGTGGATTGTAACGGTGTCCATATCACATGGTTATTTTGAGGACTTAAGACAATAACCTATGTAAAGTGCTTAAGATATTGCCAGGCACATAGTAATCACTAGATTATGTATTATTATTATTATTAGATAATAATAATTAGTATTATAATAATACTAATATAATAATAATAATAATAATTATTATTATTATTATTAGACTCAGGATATGAGATATAGTGTTTAATCAATGCTGATGTTGGAAAATGCTTAGGAAACAAAGTATAAAGCGTTAGGTGAAAAATACCTGGTTACAAAACACAAAAACAAAAGTGTAGCATAATTCAAATTATAAGTTTGAAAGTTATTTACATATATATACAAAAATGTAAAAGGAAACATCCTGAAATATTTCTAGTGAATAGCTCTAGATAACAATATTGTGGATAATTTATTGTCTTATTGTTTCCCAGACGTCCTATATTAAACATGAATGTCTTTGTATAATCAGAAAAAAAGTTATTAAACTTTTTAGAAAACAATTTATTAAGAAAATGAAATGAGTCACCCTATTTTATTGAAATGAAATAAAGAGTAGAAGGGAAAAAAAGAGAAAGAAAGGTATTTCCTGAGGTAATTGTCAAAGAGTTGGAAGAGAATAGAAAAAGTACATGGTTATGTGAGAAAAGATTATACAAAGTAATATCTGAATGCTAAGTAAAAACATCACAGAAAGGAAGTCTCTTTAGGGTGCCTGTAATCCCCTCAAGGGTTAGGAACTAGAAGGAGAGCTGTATGAGAGAGTTCCCCAGATGGCCAGGAAGCCTCTTAACCTGGAGTAAATCCATGGCTGGTGGAAAGTGAAGAGGCCTGTCCAGATGGAAGGAGGAGAAAGAAAGGGACCATCTTTGTCCACATTTGTGTGCTAATTCCTAGATCCTAGAACCAATGAATAATAGACCTGGAAGGGAATTGATGGATTTTCCAGCCTATGTCCTCATTTTAAAATTAGGAAGATGAAACCCAGAGAGGTTAGAGGATTTATCTGAAATTATACAGCTGGTGAGTCATACAATTGGATAATCCTCCAAATCTAATCCGTGCTTCTAGTGTCTTAAGCTGTTAGAAACTCAAGGATGGTCAGTACATAGAAGTGACATCACAGCATTGCAACCTGAACGTGATCCAAGTATTGAAAGTACTAATCTCTAGTATTATTTTCACAAGGTAATAATAATAGTAGCCTATAATCTTTGGAGATACATGTTTATTATAGCTACTTTTTTTGTTGTGGAGATTAGCTCAATTCTAATGCTCAAATAAATGCCCATTACTCACAGCTTGATAGTTATTAATAGTTTCTTTTTCCTTTCTTTGCTTAGACAACCCCAGGAATTAACTATTACACTAAACTTTATTGGCAGCAAAAAACAAACAAAAATCTGAAAATATACCATTTTAAATAGACCACATCTTTTAAATTGATGAAGTTAGGTGTAACTTTGGGTTCTGTCCTGTACCTGCACCTGCCTCCCCAATACCCTCGTCGTTTTCAGTTCCCCCTGATTCCCTGTTCCATGATTCATCTATACTTCCAACCGGTATGCTCATGGTTCTCATTGCCCGGTGCTTCCTCCCTTGTCAAGGTAGCTTCCTTCTTCTCATTCATGTTTTCATTCATCCAATTAACAAATATTTATTGGACTCCTTCTATAAGTAAGTTTTTATGTGAAAAGCTGTGGGGCAATACAAAGGAAAATAAATATTGGTCATTGATTTCAAGTCAGGGCTTTGGTACGGGCGGTAAAGGTGCACACAGTAGCTTAAAAGCAAGCTGCTTATATTTTGAGATGAGAGTGGGACAACCAAAATGGTAAGGAACTCCTAGGTAGTTGACATTGCTTCCAACTACAAGAATTTGGTATAATTTCATGAAAAGCTGGTATTTAATTAGGGCTTTGAAGGTGGAGAAAGATGTGGGCAGATAGAAGACCTAGGTCCTCTCTCACCACCATCCAGCTTAAACACATCTCTGAATATGTGGTAGCTTCAGGTTTATCCTCCCATGCAAGAAAGTTTTGCTACCTCACAGGAGGAAGAGGCCTTAGTCCTAGATAGTTTAGACAACAAATCAGAGGCACATGGTCAGAGAGACTTCTTCCACCTCAGTTTTACACATCAAAGGTTAAGCTGTAACAAAGACCTCTTTGCAAAAGTTGGTCGCACTGGCATAGGGACCAGGGTGATAATGACCAACAGTGATTCAGAATTGTTTGAACCTATTAGGCAAGGGGACTGATTAATAGAACATTTTATATAGTATAAACATCAGTGAAAGTGGCAGCCAACTGGGCTGAGCAAGGCCAAGCATGTAGTGTCAGACCAGAGAGAGAAAAGTGATCTGAATTTTCAAAATCTTTGCAGTCAGTATCAGTGGAGGTCAAGATGATTTTCTGAAGGGAGTCTATTTTGTGAGGGATTAGAAAATAGAAGAAATACTTGGTGTGCTGTTTCCATTGCAAGGCAAAAACAGAAAATATTAAATCCAAGGCCATATTCCTGACCTGTGAGTAATGGCTTAATAAGTTTTGGACAGCAGCTTTCTCTTCTAATGAATAGCTGACAGCATCTCCTCCTAAGCATACACTCATGGAGTCCTGAAACTCCAGCCCTCCAGTGGCCCCATAAGTCCTAGTGACAAATCAGAGTAGCATAATACAGTAAGAGAGAGAATCACCACTGCATAAGTTGTGCTAGTGTTAATTTTTAAAACTACATCCCAAACACAAAGTACAGAGCAACAGTACTTGCAAAACCATTTAAACATAGGAGAGGACAAAATTAAAAATTAAAAATATGAAAACTGAGAGTGGGGTCACTTCATACTTGTACAGTTGTACACCTTGTGCCATTCTGTAAGCAGTCCTTCTTGCTGGCTGTTGTCTGGAGATATCAATTCCTTGCCACTTGGATCTCTCTATAGTTTAAAACATAGCTACTGGTTTGTCTCAGAGTGAGTCAAGAGAGAATGAGAGAGGGCCCAGAACAAGCCACAGACTATTAACAGTCTAATTACAGATGTGATATCCCATAACTTCTGTCATACTTATTCATTAGAAGTGAGTCAATAAATCCAACCCAGTCTCAAGAGTTGGGGATTACACAGGTCATGAATACACAGGTGGGGACAATGGGAAACCATCTTAGAGGTTGCTACTGCAGAGATGATTGCTTATACTCTAAGTATTTAGAGTCTGTTGGCAAGCAGCACATATTTTCTGCTTTATTTACATTAAGCGTACACTGATAATGAGGCAGTGGGAAATTATATACTGTCTGAAAGACCGATAAACTGCCAGAGGACCTGCAGTTTTGTTCTAGCTTAATCACTTAAAACTATAGGATGTACAAGCTAGAGGTTGTAGGAGGACTCTCTTATAAATATTCTAGTTTACTGCTTTTCAAACTTCTCTGCTGAAGATATCCTAAAAGACAAGGAGGGTTGATACATCTTCTTTACCTCTGTACTGGGAGTTGGGGATAAGGATAAAGCCTGTTTGCCACAGGACACATTTTTTTTTTTTTTTTGGTAATATTAAGTTAAATCTTGAAAAGTTATGTGAGTTTTATTTCCTACCTTATAATATACTGTGTTTCTTATAATTAAAGATGTTACCATTAAATCAAATGATACTCTCGGAAGGTAGACGATGTTTATTTTATCACTCTGTTAATGCCCTAGCACAGCATATGGTCCACTGCGAATGGTATGTGATAAACTGGCTGCCAAAAGGAAGGAAGGAAGGGAAGTTGGGAGGGTGGGAGGGAGGAAGGAAGGGGGAAGGCGGGGAGGGGAGAAGGAGAAGGGGGGAAGGAAGAAAGGGGAGAAAACTCTGGTTTGTAGTATTTACTGATTTCCCTGGTGTAAATATTTCCACTATGTCTGATTTATTATTGACTGTGGTGTTGGGAAATGCTGTTTACAGTCAGCTCTTGCGAGCAGGTTGGAGCTGGCTCTCACACCACTGTCTGTCATTTTACCTCCTGTGCTTTTGTTACTCAGCTGTAAAATGGGGGTAGCATTCTTGGTCCTGCCATTTCAAAAGGAATCATTTGCAGAAAAAAAAATATTTTAGATAACTAAATTACATACTTTATAACAAAATTAAACTGTAGCTGGGTTAACTATTAAAATGTAGAAACTGAAAAAAATTAGGATTAAAATATACATGGATATTATATAATGTTTGAGAAGGAAAGGATTTTTAAGCATAATAAGTATAAACTATAAGCTTAAGATTTCTTAAGCTTTGTAAAAGCATGAACTATAAAGGAAAAGATTGAGGCATTGTATAAAATAAAAATAAACTCCACTTTATGGCAAAAAATAGTATAAGCATAAAGTACATAGGTATTTCTGCAGAAAGTAAAAAAAATAATATGAACAATTTTTAACACTATAATAGTTCCCATGATTTGGGGTTCTTTTCATTCATGGTTATTATTTAATCCACAAAATAAGTTTTGAGGTAGGCAGTCATTGTGATCATTATGTATAAAATGCATAATATGAGTCTCAGAACTGAGTTGCCCTGCTTTTAAGTGTTATTGTTAGGGAAAATATTAAATAATTGATATATATGGAATAATGACTCTGTCTAGCCTACAATGATACACAGCAGTTGCTAAACTAGGCCAATTTCTTTTATTTTTTTCTCAATTTGTATTTTACCAAGAGATTCTAATAACTTGAAAGATGTTCCATACTAAAGAAGAATTATACTGATGAGGAAATTTGTTTGCTAGCCAGGAATCACTAATCATCACCCAGTTAACGTTTACAGTCATCACCTTGGTTATTTTATTTTCTGATGTCAAATTATTGTCTTAAAGAATGCTATTGTTGTGAATTCAGTTGTCCAGTGAAAGTATGGAAAAGGAATTATCGGTACGATACATCATTGCTGTATATTCAAAGAACCTGACATTTCAATAGTTGCATTGTTTAGTTATGTTTCTTACCACATACAAGGATATTTAATTAATCTACATGTGATAGAATGGTACATTTCCCACAAATTTCAGTAGACAAGCAAGCATGTAAACAAACAAATTATTCCCCAAATCAGGAAGATGCAACACAAGTGAACTTTATAACATACTTCCCCACTAGGACAAAACAAAAACAAAGCAAAATAAAAAACTCTGAGCATAATAAGGGATCTAACAATATGTTTTCTTTTTTAAAGTAACTATCTGGAGTATTCAGGAGAGGAAGAAAAAAATAAGCTTCCTAGAGAAGACCAGACCATCTCAGTGACTTTTTCCACCTCTCTTTCTTCCAAAACTTAAGGTTAAACTCTCCATTTTCAGCAACACAAATGGGAGAGAAAGAACAGAATTTTAAAATTGAGACTAGGAAGTAAGCCCAGCTTAGGAATGGAGAAGTGGTCATTTTGGGGGAATGGAAGAAATTAAGATGAGTGAGGCACTTAGGATGGCTAGATCTTGGGAGAAAGAATAGTCTGGGCTTTGGGTGTATATCCTAGTAATCAAAGGAATTACCATATGGGTATATATAGAGACTGAGGCCCTAAGGCTTCCTGCTAGAGGATGATGAGCCTGGATGGGTTACCCAATAGAGGTACCACCATTAACAGTGTGCATCCTTTCCCCATTTTCCTCTCTGTTTATTTGGATCTCTTACGGTGAATCTTACTGATCCTTCCTTGGGGTTCCATGTGTTGGAGAGACTTATTTTTGTACTCCAGTGCTGACCCATCTCTGACCTCAGACTGGCTCCTGGGACATCTTCAGTTGAAAATGATGAGAAGACCAAAAAGCTGTGTCTGCATCACATGACTGACTATCCAGTAAGTCTGACTACTCTGATGATTTTTTCTCTGCAAGAATGTGGGTATATTTCATCCCTCAGGTTTGGGAAATTGCCCTATATTTGCTTTTATGAAGCTATAAATAGATCAGCATTTGGGCTCATTCACTCTTTCCTAAAGCAGACAAGCTCCAAGTGCTGTACTGTTCCATTGGAGAAGTCAGAAGCTGTGATAAAGGGGCAAGAACTTCTAGTTACCTGGGGGACTAGAAACTGCAGGTGCAACTCAGCCACAGTGTTTCTCTGAGCTTGCATAACTTTAAAAACTTAATTTTTTTTTTTTTTTTTTTTTTTTTGCTGTACGCAAGCCTCTCACTGTCGTGGCCTCTCCTGTTGCGGAGCACAGGCTCCGGACGCGCAGGCTCAGCGGCCATGGCTCACGGGCCCAGCTGCTCCGCGGCATGTGGTATCTTCCCGCACCAGGGCACGAACCCGTATCCCCTGCATAGGCAGGCGGACTCTCAACCACTGCACCACCAGGGAAGCCCCTAGCACTTAATTTTGATTAAAGACTTTTTGGAAGCAATCACATGAAGTGTTGAAAGGTAACTTTCTTTGTTAGGGTTTTGAGATTTTGCTTGTGGAGTGGTTTTTCTGGAATTTGGGGGCAAATAAGATTATCTTGTGGAAACAGATGACCATTACTTTCCTTCAGTTTTATTACCCATTGTGTGGGTATGTAGATAATCCTCAGGTATTCTTATTTACATCCTGGGAATCAGTGTCCACTCAGCAGCTGAAGATAATGTCATCTGTTATATAACAGCAGCTGTTTCTTGCCAGATGTGAGGAGGGAATGTTAGATATTATTACTCTTAATGCATAAATTAAAAACACCACAAAATATTTTTGGCAAGAGACCTAGAGTACAAAATAACAAGCTTAGCACCTGTTTAAAGACTGCAGATCTTGGTATCCATTCTGATAGGGGGAGATTTGTTTCTTCTTCTGGATATTCTTTGAGAATACACTCTTTCTACCTTTGGCAAATGTCTTTTTTTTTTCCTGAGGAGCATATGTCTGACCCCTAATTCATTCAGAAACACTAGGAATATGAAATAATAGTGTTTATCAAATTTAAACCAACAGCCCAGTCTTTCTGCTTTTGACTAAAACCAATAATTTCGAGTGGAGTAAATTGACTTACCTTTCACCAAAATTCAAAGGAAAAAAATAATTTTGCGGCTTCCCTGGTGGCGCAGTGGTTGAGAATCCGCCTGCCGATGCAGGGGACACGGGTTCGTGCCCCAGTCCTGGAAGATCCCACATGCCGCGGAGTGGCTGGGCCCGTGAGCCATGGCCGCTGAGCCTGTGCATCCGGAGCCTGCGCTCCGCAACGGGAGAGGCCACAACAGTGAGAGGCCCGCATACCGAAAAAAAAAAATAATAATAATAATTTTGCTTGCTTTGGTAGCAGTCTGAGAACATATGTTGAATCAGTGAAAATAAGTAAAATAACTAGGGTGATTCAAAGTTTGTTCACATCTGGGAACCTTTCATGTTTTGGCAGCAACATAGATGAACAGCAGTCTTGGGGTTCCATTGCAAGGAATTATCTTTCCAATTACTTTTTCAGATACTACACAGTGAACTGTATTAGTCAGGGTTCTCCAGAGGAACAGAACCAATAGGATGTATATATCTCTCTATATCTTTATGTCTGTCTGTCTGTCTGTTTCTCTCTATCTCTCTCTCTCAAGAGATTGATTTAAAGTAATTGGCTCACATGCATAAGTCTGAAATACGGAAATGAAGCAGGTAAACTAGAGACCTAGGGAAGCGCTGATGTTAGTCTTAAGTCGGAAGACAGTCTGGTGGTAGAATTCCTTCTCTTCAGGTCTTCAACTTGTTGGATGAGGGTAATCTGCTTTGCTCAGAGTCCACTGATTTAGATGTTAATCACATCTAAAAATTACCTTCACACTAACATCTAGATTGGTGTTTGACTAAAGAACTGCCTGTCAAAGCCTATCCAAGTGCATACGCTCTTCCAATTGTTTTATTACCATTTGTTGAATAGACTACACTTTCTCCATTGAATTCCCTGGCACCTTTGTCAAAAGTCATTTGGCTATATTTTTGGGGTCTATTTATGTTGTTGATCTGTTTTGTTCATCTATGTATATATACTTTTAGTAATACCACACTGTCTATATTACTGTTGCTTTATAGAAATCTTGAAATTGGGTAAATGAGTCTTTTAATTTTGTTTTCTTCAGAGATTTTTAGATTATTCTAGTATCTTTGCTTTCCACATAAGTTTTAAAAATGGTTGCTGTCAACAGAAAAGCTTTCTCAGATTTTATTGGGATTATGTTAAATATCAAATCAAATAGGGAAGAATTGACATGTTGACCATATTGATTTTTATAATCTATGAGCATTTATTCTGCATTTATTTTGATATTTTTTATTTCTTTCACCAGTATTTTATAGTTCTTCTGCATATAGATCCTGCATATTCTTTTTTAGATTTATACATAATTCATTTTTGATGATATTGTAAATGTTTATTTTCTATTTTAAATTGCAGCTACTAATATTAGTATATAAGAAATCAACTGACTTTTGTATACTGGCCTTGTTTCCTGAGTCCTTGCTTAACTCACTTATTAGTTCCAGGAGGTTTTTATAGACTTTGGGGTTTTCCACATAGACAGTCATGTCATCTGCCAACAAAGAGAGTTTTATGTCTTCCTTTGCAATATGTACTTACCTTACTGAACTTGATAGGACTTCTAATACAATGCTGAATATGAGTGGTGAGAAAGGATATCCATGACTTGGGTCTGGTATTGAAGGTAAAGCATTTAGTTTCTTGGCATTAAATATGAAGTTAGCTGTAGGTTCTCCTTATATATCCTTCATCAGGTTAAAGAAGTTGCACTCTATTCCAAGTTTGGGGGAGTTTTTACCATGAATGGACTTTGAAGTTTTGTCAAGTAATTTTTTGCTCTGATTAATATAATTATGTGATGTTTCTTTTTCCATCTATTAATATGATAAATTACACTGATTGATTTATGAATGTTAAACTAGTGTTGCAGTCCTAGGATGAACCCTATTTAGGCAAGATATATTATCCTGTTTATATATCACTGAGTTTTAATTCACATATTTTGTTAAAGATCTTTGCTTCTATGTTCATGAGTAATATTAGTCTTCAGTTTTCTTTTGTTGTAATGTTTTTAGTCTGATTTTGATATTAGGGTAACTATGACTTCATAAAATGAATTGGAAAATATTCCCTTCTTTTCTATTTTCTGAAAGAGATTGTATAGAACTGGTACTGTGATTTCCTTAAATATTTGGACAAATTCACCAATGAAACCATCTGGGTCTTGTGTATTTTCTTTCTCAATTTTTGAAGGTTTTTAAGTAATAACTTAATTTCTTTAATAGATATAGGGCTATTCAGATTATCTGTTTCTCCTTGAGTGAATTTTAGTAGTTTGCATCTTTTAAAGAATTGTTTCATTTCATCTAAATTTTTGAATTTATGGTCATAGAATTGTTCTTTACATTCCTTTATCATTTTAATGTCTGTGAGATAAGTAGTGATAGCCCCTCTTTCATTTTTTATATTGGTAATTTTTGTCTTTCTCATTTATTCTTGGTTAGCCTAGGCAGAACTTTGGTAGTTTTTATTGTTCTTTGCAAATAACTAGATTTTGGTTTCATTGATTTTTCTCTATTGTTTTCCTGTTTTTAATTTAATTGATTTCTGCTCTCATTTTTATTATTTCCATTCTTCTGCTTGTGCTAGGTTTAATTTGCACTTCTTTCTCTGGTTTCTTAAGATGGAAACCTAGGACATTGATTGATTGGTAGGTCTTTCTTCTTTTAAAATATGTTCATTTTATGCTGTAGCTATCCCTCTCAGCACTGCTTTAGCTGTATCCCACAATGTTTGTATTTGCATTATAATTAAGTTCAAAATATTTTAAAATTTTCTTTGATTGTTTTTAACTGATTGATTATTTAGAAATATATTGTATATTTTCCAAGTATTTGAGCATTTTCTAGTTTTGTTAGTGATATTTAGTTCATTTCTATTATGACATCAGAACATACTGCATGATTTATATTCTTTCATATTTGTTAAGGTTTATTTTATGAACCATATATAGTCTATCTTGGTGACTGTTTAATGCTCACTTGAGAAAAATGTACATTTTAATGTTGGTGTTTAGAGTGTTCTATAAATGTGAATTACTCCAAGTTGGTTAATAGTGCTGTTCAAGGCTATATATTTGTCCTTCCTGAGTTTTTGCCTCTTGTTTGTGGTGGTGAAGTCTCCAACTATAAAGGTAGATTTATCTATTTCTCCATTTAGTTCTATCAGTGTTTGCCTCATGCATTTTGATACTCTGTTGTTAGGTGCACACTTGTTTAGAATTGTTATGTCTTCTTAGAGAATTGACCCCTCTGTTATTATGTAATGTCCCTTTTTATTCCTGAATATTTTCCTTGTTCTGATATTGGCCTGGTCTAAAATTAATGAAGCTACTTCAACTTTCTTTGATTTGTGTTTGCATGGTATAACTTTCTGCATCCCTTTAAAGTTTTTTATTGAGATAAATTTCACACAACATAAACTTAACCATTTTCAAGTGTCCAGTAGAGTGGTTTTCAATATATTCACAATGTTGTGTTACCATCAGTATTTTCTGATTCCAGAATATTTCCATTACCCCAAAATAACTTCTAAGTCTGTCAGCAATTAATCCCAATTCCCTCCTCCCTCTAGCTCCTGGCAACCACTAACCTACTTTAAGTGGCATTTTGTTTCTTGCTTCTTTCATTTATCAAAATGTTTGCAAGGTTTTCCACTTGCAGCATATATCAGTATTTCTTTGCTATTTATGGCTGATCAATATTCCATTGTATGGCTATATCAGATATTGTTTATCCATTAATTAGTTGATGGGCATTTGGATTGTTTCAATTTTTAGACTGTTATGAATAATGCTCTTATGAATTCTTGTGTACAGGTTTTTGGGTGAACAAGTTTTCAATTGCCTTGGATATATACCTAGGAGTGGAATTTCTGGGTCATATGGTAATTCTGTGTTTAACTTTTTGAGGAACTGCCAAACTATTTTCTACAGCAGTGCCATCCCTTTATTTTAACCTATATAGCTTTTTGTATTTAAATTGGCTTTCTTGTAGGTGGTATGGACTCAGGTGATGCTTTTTTATCCAGTCTTAAAATCTCTTTTAACAAAGTGTGTTTAGACTATTCACATTTAAAGTGATTATTGATAGTTGTATTAGAATCTACTGTCTTGCTATTTTCTAGTTACATTTGTCTTTGTTTCTTCTTCTTCTGATTTCTCTCATTTCATTTGAGCATCTTTTGTGATTCTCATCTATTGACTTATCAATCATGCTTTATTTTAAAACTAAAGTGCTTTTCAAATAGAAACCCTAAGGTTTACAATATACCTTTTAAATAATCTAAGTCCATCTTCAAATAGTGTTGTACCTTTTCATGTGTATGAAAGTAACTTAGAATATTCCCAGTCTTCATTTTCAGTAAAAGTAAACTCTTCCTAGCATTTATCAAGACCATCATCTGATAAAACCACAATGAAATATAAGCTTATATAAAATATTTTACAAAACTTCTTCTTTTAAGTGGCTAATTTCATATAAGTTGTTACTCAGTTTGAAGATGGAGAAAATAGGTTATAGATAAGTGTACCATATTTGAAAGCTTATTTTCATGAGTGACTAATTAAAGAAAATATTAGCCCAATTTTATCTAATAAATCATAATGCAAAGAATCAAGATGACACTGTTTGTGTAGTGATGGTTCCTTAATTGTGCCCTTTATCTTTATATTGCCAAAGTCCTTAACGATGCCAGATCATAATCACCATTCAAATGGGTTTTTTTAATATGTGGAATAAATCAGGTTCTTAACTATTGTATAAACCAAAGCAATAAACATAGGAATAAACCTAACAAAAATGGTTGCAGTATAAAGTGATTTAGTCACATTGGAGGAGAGTTTAGCAGTATTTATTAAAGCTGAAAATGGGTACATTCTACCACCCAGAGGTCCTGTTTTCATGTCTATACAAGGAGATATGTAGAAAGATGATCTGGGGACTTCCCTGGTGGTCCAGGGGTTAAGAATCCGCCTTCCAGTGCTGGGGACACAGGTTCAATCCCTAGTCAGGGAACTAAGATCCCACATGCCACAGGGCAACTAAGCCTGCACACCGCAACTACTAAGCCTGTGCGCCACAAATAGAAAGGCTGCACATGGCAACTAGAGAAGCGTGTGTGCCGCAACGAAGAGCTTGCATGCCTCAGTGAAGATCCTGCATGCCACAACTAAGACCTGATGTGGCCAAAGAAAGGAAGGAAGGAAGGAAAGAAAGAAAGAAAGAGGAAAAAAATGGAGAAAGAGAGAAAGAAAGAAAAATAGATGATCTGCTGCTGTGGCGATATGAAATTGAAAATGGCCTAAATGTTTATAACAGACAAATGTATATACATGGTAATCAAAATAGAATAGAAAAAAGTAGTATATTCTTATAACAGGATATTATATGATAGTTAAAAGGAATGATAGTTAAAAATTCATCCAGGAATGAACTAGGTTTTGATGTATCAACAGAGACATATCTAAAACACTTTTTATGGGAGTAGGCAAATTAGCCATTATACCTTGAGAGAGAAGTAGGGAGAATGCCAAGAAGACTCAAAAAGTTATAACTATTATTAAATGGTTCCAGGGACAGAGTGGAGAAAACTGGGATTGTATTTGTTACTCAAAAAAAACTTTAATTTTTATTGCAATGTTATAATTTTTTTGTAAACTGTTTCAGTACAAGATACACACACACATACACACACACACACACACACACACACACACCCTAAATATCAGTGGTTTAAAATAACAAAGGTTTATTTTATACTCATGTTGCTTGTTTATCATGGGATGGTAGAAGTGACTGTTCATTTAATTTACTTGGGAACTTTGGCTGATGGAGCAGCCACTGTCTTAAAAGCTAGAGGATAATGGGAAGTCTAGTGGTTTTGCATTGGCAATTAAATTTTTGGCCTACAAGTATTTGTAAAAGTTCTACTCACAACTAAAAGTCCAGAAATAATCATATGGTGCTACTTACCCATAAGTGGATCAGGAAGTGCAATTCTACCATAGTCCAAGGACCTGAAATATTCAGAGAACAGAATTAATGCCTACCACACAGGAGAAGGAATTTATTTTTCCTACAATTAATCATTTAAAATAGAATTAAACATAGATTCAGTTAGTTAATGAAAAACAAATGGCTAGATGCAAATATATAGGCTAATATGACAATTAGGTAAATTTATAAAATGAAAAACTTTGAGTAAAGGGTTTATGTAAGTTTTGAAAGTGTATTCTCACTGATAAGTTACAAAGCTTTGTCCCTGATCCTGAACTCTTCAGTATTTTTGTGAATGAACTGGATGAAGGTGAATTATACAGAAGACATTCTCCTAAAGTGAAGGGCAATTTACTACATCCTGCAATCACTGCTGGTGAAAAAGAGGCACAGTCCCTTCTACTTCCAATGAAGATGGAGTAACAGAGAACAGATTTACCTTCCCACCTGAAACAACTAAAAACTGTACACAACAATATAAACAGTAATTTTCAAAACTTTAGAGATAAGACTATAAGGGACAATAACATCTGAGATATGAGAAATGAACAGGGTGAGCCCTATGATTAACCCAGCCTGCCACCCTGAGAAAGTTACCGAGCTGTGGCTCAAGGAGGGGAAATCCAGGTAGAGTCCAGCAGTCTCACTGGTTAAGGAGAAGAAGCTCAGAATCTGCAGAGACTAAGGTGGTTAGAGTTCATGGACAAAGTATTAGGAGAAAGCTGAATAGAGAGAGAGATTTGGATAGTATTTAGAAGATTAATGGTAAATATAGACTCTTCCCGAGGCTAGGAATGAACTACCAAAAAGGATTAGAGGAGACAGTACCCAGAGACCACTGCATCCAGGAATGGTGTCTTTCCTTGTTAACCAGACTGGAGAAACTTGTAAGTCACAGGACGCTGGATAGAGAACTCAGAATGATCTTGCTTCAGTAATTGAGAATAATTAGCTCTAGACTAAGCTAGATTCCATCTAGCAAATCTTAAAAGAAAAATTTAAAGTAACCAAACTATTTCCAAATAACTAGAATCCAGATCAGAGCTCAAGAATAGAAATAGAAATACATTCAGCATCCAACAAGGTAAAATGTGTAATGTTTGGCATCCAGTCAAAAACTACCAGGCATTCCCAAAAGCAGGAAAATACAATCCATAATGAGGAGAAACATCAATCAATTGAAACCAACCTAGAACAGACACAGATGTTAGATATAGCAGAGTTATTAAAACAGTTATTGTAACTGTGTTCCATATGTCAAAAAAGCTAAAAGAACATGTTAAATAGAGACAGGGAATATGTACAAAGACCCAAATCAAACTTCCAGAGATGAAAACTACAATGATTGAGATGAAGAATATTCTACATGAGTTTAAAGGCTGATTAGACATTTTTAAAGGAATGATAAATGAACTTGAAGACATAACAATAGAAACTGTCTAAAATGAAACATACAGAGAGAAAAAAAAAGACTAAAGATTCAAAACCAAATGATCAGAACATCTGTAAGCTGTAGGGCAACTTCAAGCAGCCTAATATACAAATAACAAGTGTTTAAAGAATAATCAAGAGAAAGGAGGAGAAAAAATATTTGAAGAAATAATGGTGAACAATTTTCCAAATTTGATGTAAATTATAAATCAACAGATCTAAGAGGCTTAAGAAATCACAAGGCACATCATGAATTCTCATCAGAAACAATACAAGCTTGAATATAGTGAAGCAACATCTTTAAAGTAATGAAAGGAAAAAACCTGTTAACCAAGGATTCCATAGCCAGCAAATACATCTTTCAAAAACAAAAGTAAAATAAGATGTTTGCAGACACACAAAAGCAAAAGAATTCATCACGAGTAGACCCACACTATGAAAAAAGTCAAAGGAAGTTTTTCAGTCAGATGGAAAATAATACCAGATGAAAATATTAATCTACAAAAAGGTCCAAAAAAGCATAGTAAGTGTGACTGTGTGGGTAAATATAATATTTTTTTCATTAAAAAAAACTGTTTAAAATATTACTGATTGCTTAAACAAGAACAAATAAAAACATAGTATAGGGTTTATAATATATAGAAGAAAAGAAATTGAAGCCTGATTTACAGAATCCATATGGTATGGTAGTACTACCTGAAAATTAATATTTTCAGCCTTACCACATCCCACGGTTGGCCTAAAGGAGTATGGGAAAGGGAAATTGCAATAAGTGTGATTTTACATTGACTTTTAGGATATGGTTAGCAAGAGTTGAAAGTTTAGATAAATGATAGAGAGATAGATACATGATAGATAGATTGATAGAGAGATGGATGGATGGATGGATGGATGAATGGTTAGATACTGTAGCTAATATATGAGTGGACTTTTCAGAATGATCAGTGTGAAGATATTTGTGTTTTATGTGCATGATCATGAGTCATCCAATTCAAAGGGAGCTCAAAATAATTAGGTGGACATAATGATCTTTTCTCTGCCTTTTCAGAGGGCAGGTTGTAGGCTAGCTTGTTAGTGGTGACTTTGCTGACCTTTACTCCCCTCTCCTACCAAGTCCATGTAAAGCTATAATTCCCTTTTTATAACAATTTATACATGGAATGCAGAGAGTAGTTTCTTTCAATTATTGAACTCTGACAGATACAACATGCCATAAAGACATTAAGCATGAAATCTTACATTTAAAGGCATAACTCCAATTGCAAATGTATAGAATGAGAAAGATATGGCTTAGCAGCATGTTTGAATGACAGGAATATTCATTAATGAAACTTCAAGATTAATGAATAGTGTAATATGTCTATCAAAAATATTTTCACTCCCTTTTATACTTTTTTGAGAGCAATACTAGAGCAAATCTTTCTGTTTTAGAGGCTACAATTTAATAGACATACGAGAGTAGGTTAAGAGAATAGCAAACAATGCCATGAACTGAGCTGTTTAAAGTCCTTCGTATTTTAGCCTGTAGAGAAGATCAGGTGTGGAATATGTAGTGAGCTAGAGGATATTTGTAAAGCTATTATATGAAAGAAGTTTGAATTTTTAAATTTTAATATCTTAAAGGCGTAGGACTAAGACCAACCCCAGATTTTATCATTTTGGACAAGTAACAAAAATCCAATATATACATTTACAAATCAATGGAGGTCTCAAATAATTCTTTTTCCTTTCATTCCTCCTTTCATTGAACAGTCATGTATACAGTAAGTCCTGCTGTTTCTTCTTCCAAAATATAGCTTTGCTGCGTCTACTCCTTACCATCTCTTCATCCTCCACTGTAACCCAAGCCATCATCCTGGAAAATGGCAGTAGACCCTAGCTGGCCTCGTAATTTCCACTCTCAGTCTCATTTATTCTTATCAGAGCAAACAGAGAGTTTAAAATATGAATTACATCTTTTGATCTTGCCACTATCCTACTGAAAACTCTCCTGTAGCTTCCCATTCTGAACTCCTCTACAATACTTATAAAGACCCTTTTTAAAACCTGTCCTCTGCCTTCTTTTCCCACCCTACTTGCACCAATCTTTCCCTCATTCAAAATACTCCTGCCATGCCAGCCTCTTGTAGTAATTTAAATGCTCAGAGCTCTTTTCTGCCCCCATGGACTTCTCATGATGTTTCCTCTTCCTATAATAATGCTCTTCTGACCTTTTTTCCTCCTGCTAAATTCTTACTTATACATTTGGTCTCAATTTAAATTACTGGTTCTCTGTCAGGGGTGATTTGGCAATATCTTGAGACGTTTTTGGTTGTTACAACTGGGATGGTGCTGCTGGCATCTAGTAGGTAGAGGTCAGGAAACTGCTAAACATTCTACAACATACAGGACAGCGCTCTACAGCAAAGAATCGTCCATTCTAAAATGTCAATAATGCTGGGGTTGAGAAAGCCTGGTTTATCTGTGACTTTCTCAAAGTTTTCACATAATATAAAATTAATTCAGTTTCTCATATCATGCTGTTCTTTTGCTCAGCAACTTATCTAAATTTTCAATTATGTATTCAGTTCTGCATCTGTTTATTTATTGCCTATTTTCCCCACTAAACTGTGAATTCTATGAGAACAGGAAACATATCTGTTTTTTTTCCCTACTGTATTGTCTGTGTGGCACAATATCTGGCATACGGAAGGCAATGAGTAATAATTGTTGAATGAATTATTAAGGTTTATTATTGAATAAGGCACTCTTCAAAACCATGCAGAAATATTCATTCAACACATTGTCATTCAAGTCCAGGAAAAATGTAGCAGAGGACTAAAGCATATAAATAATTACCATACAGGGAAGATTAATATATATCCTAAACAGAGTTAAAAATAATATGCTGAATAAATTCAGAGGAAGGAATAAATAATTACAGTGAATTTGGATTTAGGGAGGATCATCATCTTCATCTGCTTCATTCTCATTTCTTGGATGATAGCCTGTTGACTCACAGAGTAAGGTTTATCTCCTCTTGGCTGTGAGGTGAGATATGGCTTAACTCACCACATTACCAAATGGTAAGTTCTGAGAGACTTTGCAGTGTTAATTTTCCTCACAATTACAAAAAAAATGGCAAACTTGTGTTCCTTGGCCTTAAAATAATAATTCTGTCTTGCAATGGTCATTTGAAAGTATTTAAGAAACAATTATGGTGGTGTGGGAATCCCAGAACGCTTCCATTTATCCTGAATCCTGGTTTCTAGACCCTGATAGGATGCAATTACTGATCATTCTCATGTGATACAATTTATAACTGGCTAATCAGTATCACTGTTCCAATTTGGAAGTTTAAGGTTATGTGGATCAAAATTGTGTTAGGGTTATACTTCCTGCATATACACATATATGGAAAGTATAACCCTAACTCAATTTATATATATATACACACACACACACACACACGTGCACACACATACACACACAGACACATGTAATACACAGGAACATCTCCTCCTACTACAGACATGCACCAGGCCCTATGTATTTGATGCTCAGTAAAATATTTTTTTTTGACGCTTCAGGATTTTGGGGTTTTGCACTTCTGTTTTCTTTAAGGTACTAGCTATTTTGGTCCTTGATTCCCAATTTAAACTGAGCCCTGAACATTACCTGGCCATGCAGTGTTTCTCTTGTCACTTATCTCCAATCTCCACGCAAGACATTTAAACAATTCTTTGCTCTCTTTAGAGCTTTTACACTATTTTTTTTGCATGTGTGATTTAACTCTTTAGCCTATACTTTGCAGAGAAAACAGAAGCCAGTGGTCCCAAAGCCATCCCCAGTACAACTTCTTCCAGCTAAATATACCTCCCTTATTCCTCTCCACCTAACCCAGTGGAGGAATTATTCTTCCTTCTTCCCAAAGCCCAATTCTTGTGCTTGGAATCCTCTTCCCTCTCTATTTCTTACTCTCCTGGGTGATCTTTTGCTACTCATGTATACTCAAAACCTCCTTCTGTACTAGATACTTCCCATCCACTTAGAAATCTTCGGACTCCATATTGTTCCCAGTTTGTTTCTGTCATGCTCACTTCACAGTCAAGTTTCTTGGCCTCCCTACATCCTCATCCCCCATTCACTCCTCAGTTCAATCCAATATGACTGCTGCCCTAGGCACACCTGTGGATAAGGCCCTCTATGTCACAGGATGTAATGGACACTCCTTCTGTCTTCTCAGCAGCCTTAGGCATAGCTGAACACTCATTCTGCTTTAAAAGACTCATTTCCTTTGACTCCATGCCCCTCTCCTGGCTTTGCTTCCACCTCCCTGTCTACTTTTCTTCTATTAGACTTTTAACTGTAGGAGTCCTGATGGTTTTACCCCAGTCCCTCTGTTCTCTTTCTACCTGCTTTAACTTACTGATTTTTGCCACTTGGGTGACTTCAATTCCATCTCTATAGTGATTATTCTCAACTTTATGTCTCTAGCTCAGAATTATCTTCTGAGCTCCAGAACAAAATACCAAACGTTTTATTCTAAATCTCCACCCATATGTTTCATGGGTCCTTCAAAACTACCATGCCCCCAAAAGAAGTTATGATTCCCTCTACCTCTTATGCTCCCTATACCCCAAAATCGTACCCACAACCAATGAACCAGGAAGCGATGAATCATTCTTGATTATTTTCTCTATATCAGCTCCCATAATCACACATTATGTATCATGAATTCTATCTCCTTAATATGTTGCAAATACTTCCACTTCTCTTCACTACTTTCCTTCCACCTAAATCTAAGCCACTGTCATCTCTTGCCTGGACCAATGCATTCTCTTCCCTGATAGTCCTATTTTCACTCTCATCACCTCTGATCCATTCTGGAGCAGAACATAGTATCTGGAGCAGAGCCCCCTATGAATGGTGAATGGTGAACATGAATGGTGCCTCCTGAGTTATATGCAACATGGCTCTGATCTGAAGTAATCTTTAAAAATAAAGATCAGCCACGATACTGCTCCACTTAAATATTTTAGTGACTTTCCCCT
The DNA here is from genome assembly GCF_002837175.3 of Physeter macrocephalus. Taxonomy (NCBI): domain Eukaryota; kingdom Metazoa; phylum Chordata; class Mammalia; order Artiodactyla; family Physeteridae; genus Physeter; species Physeter macrocephalus. Next base: position 58,804,299 of record NC_041218.1, read on the forward strand.
TCTCTTAAGCTTTAAAATACTTTACTTGGCTATGAATTCCTTCATGATCTGGCCCTGCCTCCCTCCTCATTATGCTTCTTCCACAGAGTTTTTCATTCCTTGAATTCCCTAAACTCCCCTTATCCCCAACCAGAGCCTTGGCGTATGCTATTTCTTCTTCCTGGGAATATCTTTCTTTAACTAGTTACCTGGACAAATTCTACTTAGCTTTCACATCTTTGTTTAAAGATAATTTCTCTGTGGAAGGCTTCCATGACACCCTGTATTAGTTAAGGTTTATCCATTAGAAATTCTCATAGACACTTTTTTTCCTTTTAACCTTTGTACAATTGTAAGGTCCAGGGGGCCAGAGACTGTGTCTCCCTCATTCATCTGTACATCCTCAGTGGAAAAACAATAGATATTCAGTAAATATTTATTCAAATGAATGAAGTATTTGCACTCTCAATGAAAAGAGCAGCTACATTATTTATATAAAGAATTGACTTTCTGTCATGAGTTGACATTACTGGCTGCTTACATAGTCAAAAATAATCATTTAAGTGCAAAACTGTATTTTATCCCCTGCCTTATTAGCAGGTAGGCTTATCTAAAGATGATTCTAAGTGACATTTCAGACAGACTCATATTAGTTTCATAAAATGTGGTTGCAATAGCTTGTTGTATCTCTTAGGCCTTGGTTAAGTGACACAGTGGTATAAAAGAACATGTTTATGGAGATCTCTACAAAAGATTTGCCATTAATCCGCTAGACACTTTTGAAATTATACCATCATTTTCAGAAAATTGTATGGCAAAAATAAAAAAATAAGTAACATGATCTGGACTGTACAGAAGTGCAATTTGATATCCTCATAGTTAGAATTACTGAGTCTTTACTAACTGTGAAAGCACATAGGACCGTGAGTAATAGGCAGGCAATAAATATATCAGAGGATCTTATTGAACACAGCCTTGGGATTCTGTTTTGCAAGAGGCACAGGAATTTCGGAAACAATGAAATGTTTTTGATTTACGTAATTGTTCTCTCAGATTTATCTCATTTATCTCAAAAGTGAAAATGTCAGTTTATAACTTGTCCATCGAAGTCGCTTGAAGTTAAAAACAAAACAAAACAGGTAATATGATAGATTATAAATCAGGAAAACTGAATTTTTATCCCAGCTCTGATAATTACAGTGATGATAACATAGGAGAATAGCTTAATAGCACAGAGCTTTCATTTTCTAACACATGAAATGGACATATAAATATTAACACCACTTAATACACAGTGTTGTTACTTCAGCTAAATGAAAAGCAAAAATTACTTAGCCTGTCATATGATGCTCTTTTCAACCTGATTGAAACTGGTTTCTTGCACCTCACTTGTTAGCCTTCTTACCCACCTTTCAACTTTTGCCCTACCTCCCCCAAAACACACACACACACACACACACACACACACACACACACACATATCAATCCTACACTTAAAACACCAACTTAATCACTATTTCCTGCTTTTTGAATACACTAAACCTTTTAATACTTATGAATAAAATGAGAATAATTTTGAAATATGTGCGTGTGCTTTTCCTTGTTTACACTTCATTATGTGCTTTTTTCTTACTATTTTTCAAGGGCATTATTTGTCTTAGAGGGGACTAGAATTTTTATATCAAGAAGATAAAGAGAAGGGATTCATATTTGAGCCTTTGACACTCAAAATCTAATTTGGGGAGTCCATGGTAAAACAGTTGTTCTGAAAGGCAAGCTTTGGAATGAAAAAATTCTTTAAAAAATATTTTAGCTCATATTAACATCAAGAGCCAGTTCTGGAAATCTCAAACATAAAGGGAAATTCCTCTCCAAGATGAAAAGAAAAAATAGTCTATGCCTTCTGGCCCAGGGTCTGGGAAGAAAAGACAAAGGTACTCAAATCTGCAATGTGTCCTTTCTTCACTTCTCTGAGGCAAAATCCCAAGAAGAAAGAGGGATTTCTTTAAGTTGAAGAAAAAGTCAAAAGCATAAGGAGACTGCCATGCAGGTTGATCGCATGCCAACATGGTAGAGGCGGTAGCTGTAACAAAAGATGCAGCTCCATAGGTGACCTGAAGCAGTGCTCCTTGGCTCCAGGTGCCATGCGCACAATAGAGAAAGGACCCAGAAGTTCCTACATACCTCAAGGGGGAATGAAGAACTAATTGCAGTAGTAAACACACATTGCCTGTAAATATGACAGGCATCTTTCTTAGCACATTGTATTTATTAACTCGTTTAATCTATGCAACCACACATTGAAGAAGAACCCCGTTTAACAAAGAAGAAAATGGAGACATGTAACATTTAATTCCCCAATGGGGTATAGTTATTGAATATTAGAGCTTCTTTGCAGAAGGGCTAAATGGCACCATGTTAGCTGAGGGCTTTAGGGTAAGCTGCTTAGTTCAGCGATAAAGAACAGTGAAAGCCAAAATTCAAGGGGTATCCATACTGCCAGTGAGAAAAAAATTAGCAAGGAGGACAACTGGGTCTGCTAAGGCTAAGAGATCGTGCCACAGAGGAGACAAAATTGTGGTCCTACCCACCTGATACCTCAGTTGATAGCAGCAGTGAATGAGAATCTGCCCTGAGGCAGAAACCAGTACAAAGACCACCTAAGTACTTCTCCCCAAATGCCATTCAGTCCATAAGCTTCTCCTATACTCAGCCATTGGCTTGAGAAGGGGTAGGGAAGGAAAAAATGGCTCTGACATGGAGCTGAACTTGGAACTGTTGATTATTTAACCATTAGATGCTACTTCAAATTAAAAAAAAAAATCTATTTAGAGGACACTGGTTCTATTGATTGCCAGTATTTTTTGGCAGCTCCTCCGCTGTCCAGTGAGAATGGTCATCAGCTTGTTATAAAAAATAAAGAAGCTAGAAGGCCTTTGCATGACCATATTATAATATGGGTAAAATTATACTTTTCATTTGCATATCTGTACCTGCTGATATACCTGTGGTAACACCCTTTCCTTTTCCCCTATCTGGCAAAGTCTAACTCATCCTTTAAGTCCTAATCCAAGTGTCATATCTTTTGTGAGAAATATCCCCAGAAGCCCAGGCAGAGTTAGTGACATCAGCCTTGTGCTTCTAAAGCACATAGTCCATGTACCTCTATTATATTGCATGACATCCATCTATTGGTCTTTCTGTCTCTCTCTAGACTCTGAACACTTGCATATTGTGAGCCTCAATAACTGTATCAAATGAATCAACAACCAAATGGGATATTTGTGTGAATGTCATGGGATCCAAGGATCCATCTCCTTAGATCCTGAAGTTACACAGTTGAGAACACTCAGAAAATATTTGCTAAGTAAGTTAATAGGTGGATTTTTATTATACTTGGGTCTTTATGTTTTTGCATTAGACAGTCTTATTACTCAAATGTTAGAGTCCCTCAAAATCATTTAAAAAGCTTGATAGATCTGTGTTCCTCCAATAGAGTCTCAATGCCATCAAGAGAGAAAATTTTGTCTGTTTCCTTCATCCATATATCCCTAGCGCCTAGAACCGTGTTAGTTATGAAGTGGACAAAATAATTGTTGACTTGAAAAAAAAAAGAATGGCCAATTATTGGAAGCTCTGCCTGCAGACATAGAATCACAGGGGGTGTATCTGGTTCGTGCTCCATTGAGGCTTCTCTTTCAGCTATGTACCAGTTGCTAAATAGAAACAGGAAGCTATTTTTTTACTGCCATTTCTTTGAAAATCACTAGTAATACAATTTCTTTGAAAATTGCCTGTAACTACTGCAATAGCCTGAGAGAATTCTGTCTCTTCCCAACCATAATTTCATGAACAGCAGTGCTTCTAGCGAGTTATCTTTCTGCATAACTTTTGTTGAAATCTGTTCAGTCTGGATCCCTCCTCAGCTCTATCAAGTTATAACTTTCCTCTCCGTGGTACCACTCTTCAGACAGCTGTTTCGCTTATAATGAAGGCCAATGGCTGGCTATATTGACTCAGGGAGAGGTGGTGCTATGTCACGTTCTCACAGCAAGCTGCACAGGGCAGGAGGTCTATAACCATTGTCCAGCCTGGATTCTCATAGAATTTGAGGGTGATTTTTTTCAAATTCCATTTTCAAATGAATAGTACTTGAAGTGTCATGCTTTTTTTTCTTTAACATCTTTATTGGAGTATAACTGTTTTACAATGGTGTGTTAGTTTCTGCTTTACAACAAAATGAATCAGTTATACATATACATGTTCCCATATCTCTTCCCTCTTGCGTCTCCCTCCCTCCCACCCCTCTAGGTGGTCACAAAGCACCGAAGCTGATCTCCCTGTGCTATGCGGCTGCTTCCCACTAGCTATCTATTTTACATTTGGTAGTGTATGTATGTCCATGCCACTCTCTCACTTTGTCACAGCTTACCCTTCCCCCTTCCCATATCCTCAAGTCCATACCCTAGTAGGTCTGTGTTTTTTTACTGATTCATTGATGTTACAAACTGAAAAATTGAGTGTAAAACTGAAAAACATCTAGAAACGGTATTACAAGAAGAAAAATGCATTTACAACTGCATCTGCTTGGACATTTTAAAATTGATAATTGAAATATAAACCTGTTTCAAGAGCAATATACAATCACCTTGCACATGATCACTTATTACTAAAAGTAGCTTTGATTTTCTGACTTTTTCCATGAGTTCTGCTTAGATACCCATGCTGACATCATCTAGGTTCACAGACATTAAGACACTTTCATCCATAATCCCCTAGTTCTAAATACTTTAAAATCTAACAGAAGTTGGATACTGGAAAAAATGTAAGATCAGGTTGGTGAAAGTAAAACTGGGCTTTTTAAAAATCAGTTTAGCATAAAATCTGTCATCCCTTAGCAGGTGGTATAGTGCTTTGCAATTTGATATACATCTTCTCATTTGGTTTTAACATAACCTTCTAGTAACAATGACCATAGCCTGATGCCCTGGTCTATAAATAGTGCTCACTTTAACTCTCCAAAGTATCCCAGCTTGATGAAAAATTATATGGTCAGTTTACACATAATATAACCAGGAAGGATTTTATTACCTCTGTGTTATATATGAGAACTCAAACTTTCAGATTTTTAAATTTATTTTTGCTTAATTGTTATTGATTTGTTTTATGTTATAGATTAAAATGAGATAAAAACTTTGGTTTAGTAACCTCTAGGTTATATGACATCTTCTTTGAACCAGAATCTATAGTATGGTAGAACTAGACGTTTGGTAAGCTCTTCCAAAATCGACTCTTTTTAGACTGTAACTGGATGCTTAAAAATAGGTGGGTCAGTGGGGAAGGAAACTGTATTTATAAAACACCTATTTTTTCCTGTGCAATAACATTTGTTGTATAATTAAATCCTCACAATACCCCCTAATTAACGTAAGTGTGACTCTTCCCATATTATAATGAGGAAACTGAAGGGAGTTTAAATAACTTGCCCTGATAGCTGCAGCTAGTAAGTGACCAAACAAAGATTCAGACCTAGATCTATCCAATTGCAAAGCCCATAATAAACCACAGTGTGTTAAAACTGTAGGCTTAAGCGCACACATACTTGCAAAGAACAGCCTTTTCAGTGCAATCCTTAGAAACCATGAAATGTTAAAAAATCTAGATCTCTTCACTCACTCCTTCACCACCTTACCCTTACTCCCTCATCTATTGCTAAACAGCAGTCTTCAATTTTCTTCCTCTTGCCACCAAAGTTCACTCAGGTAATTCTTTTGATATGAGGTAGACATTTTTGCTTTTTTTGCTTATTTTAGTTTTCTAAGTTTTCTAAGTGTTATTTTCATTTATAATGTATTTGATTATATTTTTCATTATTTATTTGCATTATGATATTTGTGACAGAGGAGGGAAAGGTGATTTGTATACAATGCTGTGCTTAATCATTGCATATTGAACACAAACATACCTATCAATCAATTCTTTAGTATCGAGTAATTAAATAATTGTTTTGGATGCTTTTTCTAATGCAGAGATATTTGTAATATTGTTATATAGATGTACTTACGCATTTTAGAAATATTTGGAGGAATTACATTGGCTTTGTCAAAGACCTGGGAGTACATCATAATTTCTTCTACTTAGAAGAAAAGATAGGAATGCAAATGTATCAGCAAATACTTTAAGACCTTTTAGCATAGGAGGTCAGAAAAAGGTTTACTTTTGTGTTTTTTTCATTCCTTGTTTATGTTCCCAGAGTGATTATGAGTAAATTCCTTAAAATGGAAAGGGTCTGTGCCTTGCTGGGTGAGGGGAATGGGTGGGAAGGACTTAGGGTAAAAAGGCAGCATCACATAGGGTTGTTCTGAGGAACCAATGATGCAGTTTCTTATGAGAGTACTAGGTAAATACAAATTACAATAAAATGTTAGTCATTGTTTTAAATACTTTGTAGGAAGAATCTCAGTGTACTTGATACAATTTTTTCTACTTAATTTTGACAATCTTCCAATTAATAGTAGGAAGTTCAAAATGAAGGAGAAATAAATTGACTTACTTTAAGTTAGAATTGTTCATGATTAAAACATTGTCAATTCAGGTCATGATTCCCTCTGAGTTTTGAGACGCCCTGTGTGATAAATACTGAGTGTTCACCAAGCTAAGTTGGCCAAGTACAGCACATGGGCCAAATCCATTCCACCACCTGTTTCTGTAAATAAAGTTTTATTGGAACACAGCCATACTCATTAATTCATGAATTATCTATGGCTCCTTTTGTACTCCAACAACAGCAGAGTTGGTAGTTGCAATAGAATCCTTATGACTCACAAACCTAAAATATTTACTATCTCATCCTTTATAGAAAATGTTTAACTAGACCTGAGTTAGCAAATGGAGATGTTATAATATATTAAATATTTTATCATACTCTGAACTCATCCTGAAATACAGTAGATTATAAAACCATTATTAAACATACAAACTCAGTATGTTTCAGATACAAGTTGAATAAAAATTTTAACATGAAACAGCTTTGCCATGCATTGGGTCTAAGAGTACCTAATTTATCAGGCTCTGTTATAATACTGCTTTCTCAATAATAATGTTTTATGAACTAGAAGCTGATGATATAGTGAGGAAAATTTCAGTATATAGGCTGTTTTCTTTGCATATGCACAATATTTATAATTAGTCTAAATTCTTGATTATACGTGAACATAAACTGAAGGATATAAAAACTTCAGTGATTCAATAGACTTCTATTTGGCTGCCTAAAACACTTTGTTTTGGGAAGTGCGTCTCTTCTACTCCCTCCGATGCTCTTGGGGCAGTTAATCGTATAGCCTCAACTCACTCATGGTAAGAGTGACTATGTAGTCCAAGCAAGGGCCCATCAAAGTTCTCAGGAATTGATAGGGATGTTGGTGCAGACACAACTGTCTCTTTTATATGAGATCACAAGCTGTAAGGACTGGGGCTTCCTGTGATTATCTTTGCCTGAGATTGAAGCTAAGCATATAGCAGCATAGAAAGATGAAAGAGAATCTTAATGCTATCACATAAATCTCTGGATACAACCATATCCAAAGTAACCTTGACTTTCTACTTACATCACTCAGTAAATTCCATTATTTTAATTAATCTTGTTTGAGTTGGGTTTCTGTCTTTTGCAATTAAAGATACCTAATTAATTTAGATGCAGTTAGCCGAGTTCAAGGCAGATTTTCTCGTTGTGCTTTCTATGTTATTACTCATATGTATCGTTTTTCAAAATAAACCTAGACTTAGACTTTTATTTTTCCTTTCTAGTGATAGGCAATATCCTCACATCAGAACAAAAGAGAATAGCTCAATGACATGATGTATTGTGAAAGGTTTAACATCATGTCTTATATGGTGTAATGAACCCCAAAATACAAAGTTAAATGGATGATTTAAAATGTGCTCATAAAGATCGTTCTTAATGACTTGGCTCAGAACTGGAAACATGCTCAGAGATTTCAAATGACATTAGTAACAGGGATGTAACTAGGGTTTCCTGGTCCCTACAATGTAGCATGGTCTGCCCATAGACAGAATGTAAAGAATGAGATCTGGATTCGAAGCTGTGTTTATTCAATCATGTGGATGATAATTCTAAATACTGGCATATCAGTAAATATAATGTAATGTATGTGAGGGTATTCTTAGTTTTAGGCCTTGTTAAAGGCTCCAAAGAATTACCTTCAAATATCCCTTGAGCTAAAGGAGCTTGTAGTTTAGTTTTGGAAAGAAGATGTTTATATGCAATAACCAAGTGAAGTAGGCCAAGTGGAAAGTTGTTCATACAATGTAATTTCAACTGCATTTAAGAAAATTCCTGCTTCATACAAAATGCTCATAAACTGGACAAATTGGCCTTAATAGCTTTATTTCTACAGAACTGAGGCTTTATATGCCAAATGACTTTGGAGAGGGCATGTGTTGACTCACATGTTCATTGAGATGTAAGAGATTGATGAGCAATTCTTCCCTTAATAAAATTTCAAAGGGCCAAGAATAAAACAAGAATGATGCTGAAAAAAAATTAGCTTTAATTGCATTTTTGTTCCATGAAGGCCCAATAACTAAAAATAATACAAGACCAAATGTTAGATTGAAACTAGGACTGTAATAGGCATTTGTTTTAGAAAAGGGGACCCAAAAAGTCTAATATGCAAAGGCAGTTAAGGAAAATTGGTGAAAAAAATAGACAATAAATAAAACTGCAACATTGCAAATTAAAAGGAAAGAAAAAACCAGACAGTGATTGTAACCTCTTCGCCCCAAATCTAATCTACCTCTAAAAGGACCAATCAGATTTCTCTGAAAAGTAACTAGAAGTCATGGGAAAATGTCCTGAAGGTCTTAGGCTCATTGGAGGAAGTACAGAGCAGGGTTTTTGTTGAAGACTGAGTCTCCCCAGTGAGTCAGTATCAGAGACTTTGTGGTTCCACAGGTCCCCTGGCCCAGCACGGTAAAGCCTGCAACCCACCTATGTTTTCTGACCTCACACGTCATACCCACCAAGTCAAGTTCTGCTTCTTTTGATCTCTTTTGAAATTCTATAGAAAGCAAGTCTGTGACACAAACTATTAATGCTTGTCTTATTTGGGATGTTTTGGAAAATCAAGGCTTGCCCAAAGTCACATGGTGAAAACTGAAAACAGAAACAGCTACCATTGTAAATCTCTGCTGGGTTTCTAAAAGAAAGTGCTCTTTAAATAGACCATACTAAAAAATGCTTGTGTTTTGGTCTCAGAAGAACTTCCCATCAACTCCCTTTTCTGCTTCTTACTGTTGCCATCACGTAGAGAGAGCTGTATTTGTACCATGTTAAAATTTTAAGGGCATATTCTAATCATTTCAAGAAAGAGAGAAAAAACCCAAACATGAATGTATGGATATTTTGGCTTCTCTCTTGTGAAATGACTGGTGTGTAGTAGACACTAAAACATAAACATAATTTATTCATATATTCTCATGACTTGACATACAGATGTATTTTTATAGAAATATAACGTTGATAACAGAGTATTAAAGCTTTGAATAAGCATAGTTAAGGAATAAGGAATAATTCCTTTTCAATGTTGGGTAGTAAATCATCCAGAGTGAAGAACTGGAAGGTAAAACAGAAATAAAATGAGCATCAGACAAGTGTGCTAGAAAATCTTTTTTATATAAATATACATGTCTATTTAAACAAATGTTTTTAATTCCAACTATAAATATTCAATAATAATGACTGACTATGATCACTAAGAGAACGTCCACCTACAGGTTTCCACTCTCCTGGCTTCCCAACTTATCTCTCATCATTAAGACTTTTAGGATCATTGCTTGAAATTTACCATAAAAGTATCAGATTCCTGTGACTCCTTTTTCAATTAGCCATGCTGACTTGTCATCCTGACATTTTTAATTGTTTGTTTTCTTTAATTACAACCAAATTTTAAATTGTATCTCTCTGGTACTGTAGAGAATTCCTTGAGCAATTTCAATTCCTTCTTTTTCCAAGATTGCAAAGACCACGTGCCTGTACCAAAAGCAGCATTCTTTACAACTGAAATTAATTCAGTAAAAGGGTAATGCAGGACAGCCTTCTAAATGAAACAAGAAATAGCTGAGGGATCCCTGTTATCTTTCCTCATTTCATTTAAAATAGGCCATCTTACATTTACAAAGATAATACTGTTAAATTAACTCAACATGATTAAGAACTAAACTGTTGGAGTTTTTTTCCCTACAATAACAAGTCAAAATAAGCTAGCTAAACACATGCATTCTTTTGTTTACTCACTCTCATAGCCACTGGCACGTATCTGAAATACAGCTAACAGGCTCTTTTATTTGGTCAATGTGTGTTAACTAACATCTCTTGACATGATGCCAGGTATTGTGTTAAAAGTTGTTTTGTACAACTTAGTCCATTTAAAATCCTAAATATAAACCCTATGTATTAAGGATTACTGTTATCCCCATTTCACAGATGAAAAAATTAAGGATTATCCAGAGTACTGGATTCATTTTATGTGTCACTGAGATCTGAGGATGTGCTTTGACATATGGTCAGAGTGGCCCAAAGAACAGCTTGTACTGCTTCCTACAGTCATGAAGACAGGTGTCTTGGTGGTAGATTGAATTATTGGTCCTAATTCATCACTCAGTTGTAAAGGAATGATTCTTCCACATCCTTGCCCATGACTTCATGGTTGGTGGCACACACTTTTTCATCTCTTGAATTTGGCTTTGGACAGGTGATTTGATTTGGCCGGTGGGATGTTAGCAGATGTGAAGCAAGCAGACTTGAATTGTGTTCAGAGGTCACAATACATGACTCCATAACCTGGAGCCAAATCCGACTAACCTAAAACATCCTAAAACAAAGCTTCCCAGCTGAGCCCAACCTATATAAGTTGAATTGCTTAATTTTTTCAGCCATTAAGTTTTAAAGTGATTTGTTAGGCAGTGCTATCATGACAGTAGTTGACTAATACACTGCTACTGCCACCTGCTGTCACTTCCACCACTACCCACCAAGGGTTAACTACAGGGGTTGGGTTGACTACAGCGGTTGCTCCAAGTCCATATGGACACAATACGATTGTGTCAAACTCAACGTTTACTTTGTGCATCCTGTCCTGAGTCTTCCCTGTTGCTTTTAAGGCAAAAGATGCCTTGGAAACTGCTGGGTCCCCATATTGTGCAACACTCCATGGGAATAAACTGTGGCCAGTGGGGAATAGAGGTGGGTAGGTAAATTTCTTTCTTTCTTCTATGGATAGATTGTTTAGAGAGGGTATTTGTGTAAGATATGACTTCTCTGAAGATGTCTTAGGAAATGAAGTTATCGACATGGCTGTGACCAACTTAGTGATGCGTTTTACCTTTGTTTTTTCCTAAGGAATCTGGGCAGAGACAGAAAGGTTAAGTAAATTTGCAGACATTTGAGAATGAGCAAGTGGAATAGTTAGTATTCAAACTCAGGCTTTTTGGTTCCAAAATCCAGCATTTAGTCAGTGCATTATACTGTGTTATTTTAAATGTTTTAACAATTTAAAAATAAAACAGAAACAAATTTCAGGCAATATGTTTATTAATCAGTATCTAATGAGGAAGTATTGGATGTATGGAATTTGAAAATGATTCTAGGTAGACTTTTTTCTTTTTTTAATATTTAGACTACTTAAATATCAAAGTAAGAGGATTTTGAAGTTAAACAGGAAGTTCAAAGGCTGTCCATAGTAGTTACACCATACTCTTTTTGACAAAAATGAAAGAAATTATAGTTGAACAAATTTGATAATCTTTCTAAAGTTAGTAGAGTTCTGCTGTTTTTGATTTCTAAAATTCAGTTACCATACCAAATGACTTCAAAGGGATTTTCTGAGGTATATGCTGTAAATGAACATCTGAAATATAACTATTTGCAGATAATGTCACCACACCAAGAAGTTCTTTTGGAATGAAATAGATATGACAGGTAGGAGATCGTGGGTGAAGGGAGTGATGGGTTTGTAATAGATAGAAGCAACACTCTTTCTCCTATAGTGTATTTATTCTTTGTGACAGTGTTACGATTGCTTAAGGGTTAAGGTGCAACCATTATTGTGACCTTAAAATGCAGATTTGAACAAGATTTCTTCCCAGGATCTGCTTATGTCTTGGGGAGAGAAATGGGAAGGGAAGATCTGTTCTAATAAGTCACCATGGATCATTTCATAGTGATTTAGGTTAATTGATATTATGCAGTGATTCCCAAGCCTGGCTACAAAACTGGACCACTTGAAAAGGTTTTAAAATGCAGATTCCTTGGCCTCACTGCAGATTCTCTGGGCACTGAAAGATAGGATCACACACAGAGTGCTTCTGGAGGTGGGAAAATGCAGATTATAGGCTTTATTAAAATATCTTTCTGCTTTTATTGGGATTCATAAGGTCAAAAGACCAATCTTTAGATAAGATATTTTATATACAACTATTTTTAGTAATTATTTCCTTTTTGGTTCCGCCAAGTTTTGAGCAAATTTTGTTTTGGTTTGTTTTTATTTTATTTTTATAGTGGCAACCTCTCAGCTTTGCTGAGGGAAACAAGGAAAAGGATTTAGGCTCATGATTTTAAAGATAAATCATTTTCCTGGAGGACTAAGCTTGGCAGTATCAGGTGATGTTTAATATTTTTTAGAATGAAAGTAAGATAACTTGATATGCATATTAATTGCCAGGTAATGAGTTAAGCATTTTATAAGTGTAAGCTCAACAGAAATTTTAAGGCTAAGTAATTTACCAAAAACCACACAACATCTAAGAAGGGGAGACTAAATTTAGGTCAACTTTGCGTCTCATAGAAGCTCTAAATAACTAGGTTGTATTACTTCAAAATGAAAAGCACTCCAAGGAAGAGACCTGACAAAACAGAAATATTGGGGATTCTTTCCAGAATTCATATATGGTCAAATGAGCAGGATTTTTTGTTTTATAAAGAGGAGGACAGTATGCCTTTTTTGACTGTAAACCTGTAGAACTGATTCTTATAACTTTATCATTTACAAAATAATCTATGTTTACATAATATAAAAATAGTATTATTAATTGTTTGAAATATGTCTTCATGTTTATACAAAAAATTTAAAACCCTTACATTTTATCAATATTTATAAAATAGTACTTTTAAGAATTGCATTGCTATAATCCATTTTATTCTTTGAAGGATATACCATTCTGAACCTTTCATTAGAATATTTTCCGTCCTCTATCACAGTTTACATGGTACATGCTACATGTGGTGTTCTGTTTCACAGTGATTGTTTTGGGTGAATATGTAAGCTATTTGTTAATTTTATATTACCCTTGGGAAAACAAATGACAAGCTACTCCCTTATACATCTGGTACCATTTCAGAATTAGATGATAACTGAATAAACTAAAACCTTCAAATCCATTCTCTGAAATAACAGATTGCATTTGAAAGACATTTTGAAATATTGGAGAGAATATCCATAGAATGTCAGGAAAAAGAAGAGATATCTACACTTTGCATCAAATTCAGGCAATATTCTAGGGAAGTCAAAAATTTTCCCAAATCAGACACTAATATCCCTTTTATGTTCCCTACATAATAAAGATTTTTATAAGTTTAACTTGATGCTTTAATTTCAGTAACTTTGTTTAGGGAAGTTCCTGTTACTATTTTGAAGTGACATTGATTTCCCAGTGATACACAAATGATTACAGTTTTATGAAATATGCCTTGCCATATGTTCTACATTTACAATGACTTAATATTACTTAATTTTCTGACTCATACACTCAAAATGATTTTATTTCCTTTGTGAAATGCATACTTTGCAAACTTTTATTGAAATGTGCAATTTATATAGAAAAGTTTACGAATTATAATATATGTATAGCTCAATGAATTCTCATTAAGTGAACACATTCCCATGTATAACCAGTGTTCATATCAAGAAACAGAACAGACACGGGAAGGATTTGTACTTGTGAGGGCCCCACAGGGTCCTGCTTGGTTTCATGCCTGCTTGAGCTAGTATGACTAAGCAAAAGCAATCGAATACAAAGGTTAAAGTAAAAGAAACTGGTCCAGTATGGAGTCAGATTTGTTTTTCCTGATTACGCGTTGAGTTTCTGTGATGGACCAGGCATTATAATAGGCAGTAGAGAAACAAGGGTATTCCCTGTCCTCAAGGATCTTACCTTCCAGTTTGCGAGGAAATATTCTGGGGGCTGGGAAGTCTAAGATCAAAAGTGCTGGGCAATTCAGTTCCTGTATAAACTCCACGACACCAGACATTTTTGACTGTGTTTTACTACTGAAATTCACGGACATAGATTAGTTCCTGGTTCATAATTTTCAGAAGACTAGAGAAGAGCACAGATGAGAATGACTCTCAGAATTATAGCAGCTTGGAAATCCTAAACAGAAGCCAGGCTGACAAGGTAGAAAGTTTTGCTTTTACCATTTGGTTTGGGGTTCTATCTGTTCGTTTTTTTTTTTTTTCCTTCTTTTTCTTCCTTTTCTTCCAAGCCATGTGATGGGCAGGGTCTTGGTGCTCTGGCTGTGTGTCAGGCCTGAGCCTCTGAGGTGGGAGAACCAAGTCCAGGACATTAGACCACCACAGACCTTCCAGGCCCACGTCATATCAATTGGTGAGAGCTTTCCCAGAGATCTCCATCTCAACAATAAGACCCAGCTCCACCCAGTAGCCAGCAAGCTCCAGTGTTGGACAACACATGCCAAACAACTAGCAAGACAGGAACACAACACCACCCATTAGCAAAGAGGCTGACTAAAGTATACTGAGTTCACAGACACCCCAAAACACACCACCAGACGCGGCCCTGCCCACCAGAAGGACAAGATCCAGCCCCACCCACCGGAACACAGCACCAGTCCCCTCCACCAGGAAGCCTACACAAGCCACTGAACCAACTTCACCCACTGGGGACAGACACCAAAAACAATGGGAACTACAAACCTACAGCCTGCGAAAAGGAGACTCCAAATACAGTAAGTTAAACAAAATGCAAAGACAGAGAAATCTGCAGCAGATGAAGGAGCAAAGTAAAAACCCACCAGACCAAACAGATGAAGAAGAAATAGGCCGTCTACCTGAAAAAGAATTCAGACGAATGATAGAAAAGATGATACAAAATCTTGGAAATCGAATGGAAAAAATACAAGAAACGTTGAACAAGGACCTACAAGAACTAAAGAGCAAACAAAGAATGATGAACAAGACAATAAATGAAATTAAAAATTCTCTAGAAGGAATCAATAGCAGAATAACTGAGGCAGAAAAATGGATAAGTGACCCAGAAGATAAAATAGTGGAAATAACTGCTGCAGAGCAGAATAAAGAAAAAAGAATGAAAAGAATTGAGGACAGTCTCAGAGACCTCTGGGACAACATTAAACACACAAACATTCGAATAATAGGGTTCCCAGAAGAAGAAGAGAAAAAGAAACGCTCTGAGAAAATATTTGAAGAGATTATAATTGAAAACGTCCCTAATATGGGAAAGGATATAGTCAGTCAAGTCCAGGAAGCAAAGAGAGTCCCATACAGGATAAATCCAAGGAGAAACATGCCAAGACACATATTAATCAAACTATCAAAAGTTAAGTACAAAGAAAAAATATTAAAAGCAGCAAGGGAAAAGCAACAAATAACATACAAGGGAATCCCCATAAGGTTAACAGATAATCTTTCAGCAGAAACTCTGCAAGCCAGAAGAAAGTGGCAGGACATTTTTTTTGTGTGTGTGTGTGGTGCGCAGGCCTCTCACTATTGTGGCCTCTCCTGTTGCGGAGCACAGGCTCTGGATGCGCAGGCTCAGTGGCCATGGTTCACGGGCCCAGCCACTACGTGGCATGTGGGATCTTCCCAGAGCGGGGCACGAACCCGTGTCCCCTGCATCGGCAGGCAGACTCTCAACCACTGCGCCACCAGGGAAGCCCGGCAAGACATATTTAAATTGATGAATGGGAAAAAACTACAACCAAGATTGCTCTATCCGCAAGGATCTCATTCAGATTCAATGGAGAAATTAAAACCTTTACAGATAAGCAAAAGTTAAGAGAATTCAGCACCAACAAACCAGCTTTACAACAAAGTGCTAAAGGAACTTCTGTAGGCAGGAGACACAAGAGAAGGAAAAGACCTACAAAAATAAACCCCAAAAATTAAGAAGATGGTAATAGGAACATGCATATCGATAACTGCCTTAAATGTAAATGGATTAAATGCTCCAACAAAAAGACACAGACTGGCTGAATGGAAAGAAAAACAAGACCCATATATATGCTGTGTACAAGAGACCCACTTCAGACCTAGGGACACATACAGACTGAAAGTGAGGGGTTGGAAAAAGAGATTCCATGCAAATGGAAATCAAAAGAAACCTGGAGTAACAATTCTCATATCAGACAAAATAGACTTTAAAATAAAGACTATTAAAAGAGACAAAGAAGGATACTATATAATGATCGAGGGATCAGTCCAAGAGTGAGACTAGATATCAATTACAGGGAAAAAACTGTAAAAAATACAAACACATGGAGGTTAAACAATATGCTATTAAATACCCAAGGGATCACTGAAGAACTCAAAGAGGAAATCAAAAAATACCTAGAAACAAATGACAATGAAAACAGGACAACCCCAAACCTATGGGATGCAGCAAAAGCAGTTCTGAGAGGGAAGTTAATAGCAATACAATCCTACCTCAAGAAGCAAAAAAAATCTCAAATAAACAACCTAACTTTACACTAAATAACAGGGGAAATCAACAGTAAGACAATCATAGTAGGGGACTTTAAAACCCCACATTCACTAATGGACAGATCATCCAAATTGAAAATAAATAGGGAAACTCAGGCTTTAAGTGACACATTAGACCAGATGGACTTAATTGATATTTATAGGACATTCCATCCAAAAACCACAGAATACACTTTCTTCTCAAGAGCTCATGGAACATTCTCCAGAATAGATCATATCTTGGGTCACAAATCAAGCCTTGGTAAATTAAGAAAATTGAAATAATATCAGGTATCTTTTCTGACCACAGTGCTGTGAGACTAGATATCAATTACAGGGAAAAAACTGTAAAAAATACAAACACATGGAGGTTAAACAATATGCTATTAAATACCCAAGGGATCACTGAAGAACTCAAAGAGGAAATCAAAAAATACCTAGAAACAAATGACAATGAAAACAGGACAACCCCAAACCTATGGGATGCAGCAAAAGCAGTTCTGAGAGGGAAGTTAATAGCAATACAATCCTACCTCAAGAAGCAAAAAAAATCTCAAATAAACAACCTAACTTTACACTAAAGCAATTAGAGAAAGAAGAAGAACAACAACAAAAAAAACCCCAAAGTTAGCAGAAGGAAATAAATCATAAAGATCAGATCAGAAATAAATGAAAAAGAAATGAAGGAAACAATAGCAAAGATCAATAAAAGTAAAAGCTGTTCTTTGAGAACATAAACAAAATTCATAAACCATTAGCCAGACTCATGAAGGAAAAAAGGGAGAAGACTCAGATCAACAGAATTAGAAATGAAAAAGAAGTATCACCTGACACTGCAGAAATACAAAGTATCATGACAGATTACTAGAAGCAACTATATGCCAATAAAATGGACAACCTGGAAGAAATGGACAATATCAGGTATCTTTTCTGACCACAGTGCTGTGAGACTAGATATCAATTACAGGGAAAAAACTGTAAAAAATTCTTAGAAAAGGACAGCCTTCCAAGGTTGAACCAGGAAGAAAGAGAAAATATGAACAGAAAAATCACAAGCTCTGAAATTGAAACTGTGATAAAAATCTTCCAACAAACAAAAGCCCAGGACCAGCTGGCTTTACAGGCAAATTCTATAAAACATTTAGAGAAGAACTAACACCTATCTTTCTCAAACTCCTTCAAAATATAGCAGAGAAAGGAACACCCCAAAACTCATTCTATGAGGACACCATCACCCTGATACCAAAACCAGACAGAGATGTCACCAAAAAAATAAAACTACAGGCCAGTATCACTGATGAACATAGAGGCAGAAATCTTCAACAAAATACTGGCAAACAGAATCCAACAGCACATTAAAAGGATCATACACTATGATCAGGTGGGGTTTATCCCAGGAATGCAAAGATTCTTCAATATATGCAAATTAATCAATGAGATACGCCATAGTAACAAACTGAAGGATAAAAACCATATGAAAATCTCAATAGATGCAGGAAAAGCTTTTGACAAAATTCAACACCCATTTTATGATAAAAACTCTCCAAAAAGTGGGCATAGGGGGAACCTACCTCAACATAATAAAGGCCATATATGAAAACCCACAGACAACATTGTTCTCAATGGTGAAAAACTGACACCATTTCCACTAAGATCAGGAACAAGGCAAGGTTACCCACTCTCACCACTATTATTCAACATAGTTTTGGATGTTTTAGCCATGGCAATCAGAGAAGAAAAAGAAATAAAAGAAATCCAAATTGGAAAAGAAAAAGTAAAACTATCACTGTTTGCAGATAACATAATGCTATACACAGAGAATCCTAAACATGCTACTAGAAAACTACTAGAGCTAATGAATGAATTTGGTAAAGTAACAGGATACAAAATTAATGCACAGAAATCTCTTGCATTCCTATACACTAATGATGAAAAATCTGAAAGAGAAACTAAGGAAACACTCCCATTTACCATTGCAACCAGAAGAATAAAATACCTAGGAATAAACCTACCTAAGGAGACAAAAGAAGTGTATGCAGAAAACTATAAGACACTGATGAAAGAAAGATGATACAAACAGATGGAGAGATATACCATGTTCTTGGACTGAAACAATCAACATTGTGAAAATGACTATAATACCCAAAGCAATCTACAGATTCAATGCAATCCCGATCAGACCATCAGTGGCATTTTTCACAGAACTAGAAGAAAAAATTTCACAATTTGTATGGAAACACAAAAGACCCCTAATAGCCAAAGCAATGTTGAGAAAGAAAAACGGAGCTGGAGGAATAAGGCTCCCTGACTTCGGACTATACTACAAAGCTACAGTAATCAAAACAGTATGGTACTGGCATTAAAAACAGAAATATAGATCAATGGAACAGGGTAGAGATACAGTGGAGAACATACAGCCTCTTCAATAAGTGGTGCTGGGAAAACTGGACAGCTATGTGTAAAAGAATGAAATTAGAACACTTCCTAACACCATACACAAAAATAAACTCAAAATGGATTAAAGACCTTAATGTAAGGGCAGAGACTATAAAACTCTTAGAGGAAAACATAGGCAGAACCCCATGCTTGAGAAGGTGTGGAGAAAAGGGAACCCTCTTGCAGTTTTGGTGGGAATGTAACTTGATACAGCAACTATGGAGAACAGTATGGAGGTTCCTTAAAAAAGTAAAAATAAAACTACAATATGACCCAGCAATCCCACTCTGGGCATACACCCTGAGAAAAGCATAATTCAAAATGAGTCATGTACCACAATGTTCGTTGCAGCTCTATTTACAATAGCCAGGACATGGAAGCTGCCTAAGTGTCCATCAATAGATGAATGGATATAGAAGATGTGGCACATACATGCAATGGAATATTACTCAGCCATAAAAAGATAAAAAAAAAATGGTTCTGATGAACCTAGGGGCAGGACAGGAATAAAGATGCAGACGTAGAGAATGGACCTGAGGACACAGGGAGGGTGAAGATAAGCTTGGATGAAGTGAGAGAGTAGCACTGACATATATACACTACCAAATATAAAATAGATAGCTAGTGGGAAGCAGCTGCATACCACAGGGAGATCAGTTCGGTGCTTTGTGACCACCTAGAGGGGTGGCATAAGGAGGGTAGGAGGGGGGCACTGGAGGGAGGGGATATGGTGATATATGTATACGTATAGCTGATTCACTTTATTATACAGCAGAAACTAACACCACACTGTAAACAATTATACTCCAAGAAAGATGTTAAAAATAAAATTAAAAAAAAAAAAGAAAAAGAAACAGAACATTACCTGTATCCCAGAAACTTCTTTGACCATTATCAATACCTGTGATAACCTTTATCCTGATTTCTAGCACTTTGGATCCCTTTTTACTGTTTTTCAAATTTATGTAAGTGGAATTATACCTTAAGTACTCTTACTTCTGGTTTTAATTCAAACTTATATTTATGAGTTTCATCCATGCTGTTGTTTGTAGCTATAGCTTGTTCATTTGCATTGCTTAATATTCCATTGAACAAATATATCACAGTTTATTAATTTTATAGTTGATGAGCGGTAGGTTGTTTCTAGTTTTTAAATAATTCTGCTATGGAAATGATTATACATATCCTTTGGTTTACGTATGTTCTCATTTCTGTTGTGCTCATCCTTGGAGTGGACTTGCTGGGTCCAAGCTTTTGCGTAAATTCAGCTGTAGTACATACTACCAACCTGATTTCTGAAGCAGTTTTATCAATTCACTACCATAAGCTGACCATGAGTGTTTCAACTGTTCCTTACCCTTGCTGACACTTGATTTCTTCTGTCATATTCAGGTTAACCATTTGCGTGAGGGTGTATAAATATAAAATTGTGGTTTTAGTTTGCACTTCCTTGGTAATTGATTAAGTTGAATACCTTATCATATGTGTACTGGCCACATGCACATTATTTTTTGTGATTATACCTATTCAAGTCTTTTGTCCAATTTTTTACTGGTATGTCTACCTTTTAAAAATTGCTTTGTGAGGGTTCTTTATATATTCTGGACAAAAATCCTTTGTCCAATATAAGTCTTCAAAACTCTTCTCCAATCTATGACATGCCATTATACTGTTAACAATATCTTTGGATAAACAGCCATTTTAAATTTTAATGTAGTGCAATTTGTTCTGTTTTCTCTTTATAGCTAGTGCTTTTTTGTACTTTTCAAAAAACTTTTACCTACCCCAAGATTATGAACACTTGTCCATATGTTTTCTTCCAAAAGTATTATAGTTTCACTTTTCACATTTAGATCTATAATTCACGTCAAATTAATTTTTACGTGTAGTTTGAAGAATGGGTCTTAGATGGATATATATATAGATATAGATATCCAATTGATTTAGCATCATTTTTTTTTTTTTTAATTTTTTTTTGTGGTATGCGGGCCTCCCTCTGCTGTGGCCTCTCCCATCGCGGAGCACAGGCTCCGGACGCGCAGGCCCAGCGGCCATGGCTCACGGGCCCAGCCGCTCCGCGGCATGTGGGATCCTCCCAGACCGGGGAGCGAACCCGCTTCCCCTGCATCGGCAGGCGGACGCGCAACCACTGCGCCACCAGGGAAGCCCTAGCATCATTTTTGAAAAGACCTCTTTGCATTGCAGTGACAGATCAACTTTACCCCTGTATTAGAGAACTGTGAATCCTTTTCTGTACTGGTATTTTTGTTTATCTGTGCACTGATCCAACACCATCTTAAATATTAGAGCATTATATAATAGGTCATGTCTGATTTTTCTGCTCTTCTGTAAATTTGCCTTGGTTATTCTTGGGCTTTTGAATTTCCATATAAATTTTAGAATCAGCTGTTGATTTTCAAAAAATATATTAGCTAGAATTTTGTTTGGGTTTACATTGTACCTATACACTAATTGAAGGAGAGTAGACATCTTTAGAGCATTGAGTCCTCCAATCTATGAAGATTATGTATCCCTTCATTAAAGGCCTCTTTTAATTTTGTACTTTTCAATATAGTTATATGCAGTTTTCCATTAAATTTATTGCTAGATGTTTGATGTTTATGTTTTAAAATTATAAAGGTAATTTTTTTAGTATTTTATTTTTTCTATATTGGACTTGATATGTTCACTTATTTCTCATAACTGTAGATTCTATTGGATTTTCTACACACACATCCATGTCATCTGAAAATAATGGGAGTTTACTTCTTCATTTCCAATCTTAATGTCTTTTCTTTTCCTTGCCTGATTGCACTGGATAGAAATTCTAGTCTAATCTCAGGGGAAGTTGTCACCATTCATTATGGTGTTTGCTGTATGTTCTTTTGAAGATACTCCTTTTTCCATATTGAGGGAGTTCCTTCCTAGTCCTAATTTTCTAAGAATCCCATTGTGAGTGTTCACTGTGTTCTCCATACTCCTCCCTCCTCTACAGCAAATCTTTGTTTTTTAAGCACCCTGTCTTGGAAAAAATTCTTCTCTGCTCTTCCGAGGCATTTTATTTTCTTCAACTCTCATTGCTTCCACGGCTCTCCAAACGTCTATATAAACATGACATTTTGAATTTATCTCACTTTATCTAGTTACTGCAGGAGGATCATTTGCCTGCTGTAACCTAATCCATCCTGCCCAGAAGTATACTCTTAATATTTTAATATTTCAAATCTTAGTATTTCAAAACTTCTGTTACTTCATTTTATAAAGTTTTTTAAAATTTTTATTTATTTTATTTTTGGCTACATTGTGTCTTCGTTGCTGTGTGCAGGCTTTCTCTGGTTTGCGGTGAGTGGGGGCTACTCTTCGTTGCGGTGCGTGGGCTTCTCATTGCGGTGGCTTCTCTTGTGGAGCACGGGCTCTAGGTACTTGGGCTTCAGTAGTTGTGGCTTGTGGGCTCTAGAGTGCAGGCTCAGTAGTTGTGGCACACGGGCTTAGTTGCTCCATGGCACGTGGCATCTTCCCAGACCAGGGCTTGAACCCATGTCCCCTGCATTGGTAGGCGGATTCTTAACTACTGCACCACCAGGGAAGGCCATCTGTTACTTCATTTTATCATTATCTATTTTAAGTTCCATCTGGGCAAAAGTTATTTCTTTACCATTCAGAATAGGGTTTGCTCTTTTATTGGGGAATTTTAAGACAAATACTTTTGTGACACTTTTTACTTTCTTTTTAAAGAATATTTTATAATGTTATTTATGTTTTTTTTGCTGAATACCTAGGGGAAATATAGAATACTGGCTTTCAACCTTTTTCTTCTGCTTTTACACACATGAAGGATGACATTCGTTTGTATATCACATTCTATTAGCATACCTGGAACATAATATAATTCTCATGCCAGAAGTATTAGTCTGGCTTTGTGCTCTAATTTTATATTTCTTATTTCTCTCACGTTGACATTTCAATTAGTAGAAAGTATCTGTACATGGTTAACCTGTTATTCTTATTTCTAATATTTTTCTGAATTGTCATTTTGTCAGTACAAATTGTATTTTGATAAAAAGATGAGCTCTTTTGCCATATCTTAGCCCCAAATTCCACTTCAAGCACTTAATATATCAAATGGGCTGAAGTCAAAGTTTTCCTTGTGTCATAGAAATGAAAACTCTGAAATATGTTTATGTCAGATGGGGTGTCATTACACTCCCAAATAGAAATGGCTTATAGGAGCATCTGCTGCAAAGACCTTCTGTACTTAATGGAATCAAGGTGAACAAATTGGAAAGAATGATTTTTCCATCAAATACACTTATGATAAAATAAATGAAAATTTTATGCTAAATAAATGCATGCTGCA
Source organism: Physeter macrocephalus (assembly GCF_002837175.3). Lineage (NCBI taxonomy): Eukaryota > Metazoa > Chordata > Mammalia > Artiodactyla > Physeteridae > Physeter > Physeter macrocephalus. Next base: position 58,827,867 of record NC_041218.1, read on the forward strand.
TTAAAATGATTCTTACTGATATCTAAAACTTTAGAATATTCCTTAGGGTTTAGACTATTTTTGTAAAAGTTACTGAAAATGTTAAATATTGGAGCTCAGTTTTTCCATGAGAGTTTTTTTATAAAATTAATTATTTAAAAAAATGAATATGCTTGATAAAAAGACGCTGATTTGACTCGAAATTAGGTACATCTCAAGTAATTTTTCTGATTAGTTTTTTGTGTGTGTGTGGTATGCGGGCCTCCCTCTGTTGTGGCCTCTCCCGTTGCGGAGCACAGGCTCCGGACGCGCAGGCTCAGCGGCCATGGCTCACGGGCCCAGCCGCTCCGCGGCATGTGGGATCCTCCCAGACCGGGGCGCGAACCCGGTTCCCCTGCATCGGCAGGCGGACGCGCAACCACTGCGCCACCAGGGAAGCCCTCTGATTAGTTTTAAAACAAATAATATTTCTGATTAGTTTTAAAAACAATAAATAATATAGCCCCATATGTCTAGCAGGATAATTACAATGTTAATGTCCTTTAAAACTATATTCTCATCTGTGCTAGGCACAGATTTCTTGCACTTTGACAATGAAATTTTTCTTGTTTTATTATTATTGTTAGACCCTAGTAATATCAAACCGTGTACACAGTCCCTCTTTTACAATATTTGCTGTTAGTCATAAAATATTTATTGAAGCCCTCCTATGTTCTGTGTTACATCCTATGAGAATCATATTCAAAGTGTAACGCTTGACCTCTGAATTCAAGTAAGTTACAATTTTGTTAAAGCTTGTATACTTATATAAGGTGCAAAATAGGCAATTGGATATAGGGTGTTATTCTCAAAATATAGTCTTGGAATATGTACGTCAGGTTATCTGGATTGCTTGCCAAAGTTGTTGATTCTGAAGCCCTCTACAGACAAAATTAATCAGAATATCTGTGAGTTAGGACTGGGCATACACTCTTTATACAATTTTACATTTATTTTTCTGTGCATATAAAACTTGAGGACCACTGGTAAGGCAGTAAAAAGCTTGGAACCAAACTTATCATTAAATTAAAGAGTATCACTTACTAATTAAATGTGTGCTCTTCAGAAAGCTTTTTAGCCTCTCTCTAGCTCATTTTCTTATATTTAAAATAGGGATAATGTCTGTAGGTGGGAAAATTAGATATAATGTATGCATGCTGACCAATATAGAGCATGTCAAATCATAATTGCTCAGTAATGCTATCTATTATTCACATGCTTTAAAAAATAGCCAGGAATGATGTTAGAAACTAAATAATGACTCACAAAAGATTTCCACTGATGATTAGGATAGGTTAGTTTGCAGTAAACATGTTCCCACAAAACACCTAGAAAAGTTGTTAAATTTAAAAAGGAAAAATCAGCAAAGGCATTAGAGATCTACTGAAGCAGTTAAGACTAGAGGGACCTAGATTTTAGAAAGAAGGGAACAGAGGTGAGATGACTTTTGCAAGTAGAATTTCCAAAGTGATATTTGCCAATTCTGAGTGAGGGAACTGGGATATTCATCCACCAATTCTTGTTTGTCATTGACTGACAGCTGTCCCTTCTGGGGCATGGGAGGTAGGGGAGTTAATTTCCTGACAATCCCAGACTAACCTGTGCAGGGAAAAAGTAGTTTTGGAGAAAGCCCTGGGACAAAGAGATGCAGATACTAGCTATTAAAAGAACTGGAAGTCACCTGGAGTCCACTGAAGTGGCAAAGCTGGAGTGAGATGAACAATACTAGTTAAGGTCCACACTCTAATATTCTGATTTATGTATGTCCTATATTAAAGTGATTCTGTCCTTTTATTATTTCTCTAAAACAGTAGTCAGTGACACTTTATAAAACAGGGGAACTGGTGAAACTAGCTGCAGTTGTTTCTGAACTCACACCTGATATTCATCACCTCCCTCCTCAACTATTCCTGGATTCCCCTCAACCTCAGCCAGTACTTTTGCTGGCCTGGTAGAGACCCAGACCTTCATCACTCTTATAGTTATTATGCCCTTTTCAGGCTATGGTTGCTATAAATGCCCATTTCTGTCAGTTACTGAACATGGATGCAAAACAGGCACCCCAGTGAATTCCTCAAGTTTCAGACATATCTGCCTCCATTCATACATATCTGCAGCAATTCTACTTCCTCATGATGATCGGGGTCAGTCAGAGTGGCTGATACAGTAACTCCTTTCTTTGATGCTTTGAAGAGCATTGAATGACCCGGTGACAATTCACAGGTTATTGGATTCTCTGGTGAAAGAATCCTTCCTCACCTCAGCTCCCACTCCCACCAAAGAAAAAGGACCTCAAGTAGAGCAGAGCCTAAACTTATATGGGTAGAAAACAAAAACTTCTCAAGTCGATCACTTGGAAAGATGGTGAGAGCAGTCTCTCTTACTTCCATCCTTTGGGTTCCAGGACTCAGTATTCTGCCTACAATGGCACCATAAATGTGCCCTAACCCTGCAAGTTATGCCCATACTATTGATTTAGCTGCCCCTGTAAGAGTCCATGACAATATTCTATCAGTCCAGCAGCTGACAGGTGATGCAGGATATGGAAGACCAGTGGATCCCTTGGTGTGAAGCAGTGTTATGCAGTATCACGCTATAATTAATTAGACATTCTGTGAGTCCTTGGACTCCTGTGGCCAAGGCTCTGTGGGTAGAAAAAGTAAACTGATAACTGGAATATGTACCAGTCCCAATAAGGACAAGTTTCTGTATCCTCTAGGGAAGAAGGGATCAGATATATTCAAATTGCTATCAAGGAGTGGTTGGATTCATCAAGGGATGGTACCATATTGAGGATTTAGTGTCAATTTTTGCTGCTATTGGGTTGGACATTCAGGAGCAAGAATGGTTAATCAGGCTTAATGAGCTAGAATACAAACTATTAGGTGTATGCATTGCCTCCATCCTGCCACCTTGGTTATTACACTCATGTGCCTGTTGTGAAAGCACTGGGATGACTGAGCAGGGAGGTTGGCTAATCTCCACCAGATGTCAAGTTAGCCATATGATCGCTTAGTGCCTCTTCTGCAATGGGTGGGCATTGATATGAGATACAAAGAAGCACATACTTTTCTTACAGTTCCCGCTAGCTGTTAGTTGAGAGAAGAATTCTCTTTTGGAAGTGGCAGTGATTGAGAACTTGAGAAACGAAGTGACATGTAACTTTTAGAGTGCAGGGCATTATCAAAGGAAGAAAGCGGTAGGGAGACCAAAGAAATTTAATAAAGCCTGAAAAAAGCCCTGAAGAGATTTAATAAACAGCTAGGTTCTCATCCTAGTGCTTTCAGAACAGGCACACGAATGGACTAGCCATAGCATCAGGAATGGAGGCAATGGTATGTATTCTGTCTTACTGATCAGCCAAAGAAGACAGAAGACCTCAAGTTTGAGGCCTTTTGTGCCAGGAGGTAGCAAAAAATTACAAAAAAAAAAAAGGCATAACACCTTCACCTCTCTGACAATGTAGCCCGGAGCTGAACATAAATATGAGAAAACTACAGCGTTCTTATTGCGTATTCATCATCTTAATATCGTGAAGCCATTTAAGTAACATGAATGGCACAGCACTTTCCTGCGTTAAATCAACACCTAAATCACTTAGTCCTTTGTTATGAAATGTTCTTCCAAGTGTTTTTCCACATGTATTTATTTCAGTGGTTGAGGAAAATTGCAAGTTTTGGAGCCAGACAAACCAGGTTCAGATTTTATCTCTTAATTTGATGAGGTTATTTAAATTATCTGAGGTACTTAATGCAGAGCCAGTCACATAGCAGGGACTTATTAGACACTAATGGATATTATTGTCAGTATTATTTATCGTAGCCCTAAAGAAATTTAGTAAACAATTCCAGGATTGCCACTCTAGGAAAAAAAATCCTTCAACCTTTATAAGATAAATTTTATTATTTTTTGTAAAGAAATAGATTAAATGTCACTATTTACATGTTTTGTATTGACATTTACAAAGGAGGCATATTTGGCCTGAAGGTTCCCAGAAACAAGACCTTTACATTATTTAGTTTACAGTTTTTCACTCCTTCGGTCAAATCAGGTGCATATCAGTTGTTGCTACTTTCTCTAGGGTGGTTTATTTATCAGGCCAGCTAGATGGAGCTCAATATGACTTTTAAAATTAAGAAGGAAAGTTAATGTTCTTTCCAGAATAATATCTACATCAATATTTCAGTCATTCACCCAGGTCATGTAAAGCTGCAGTTTAAATTCCCAACATACCATGGCTTAGACATTTTATGATGCCAGGCATTCAGGAGAGTTGGCTTATTAACCAAAACATAGTGTTTAACCTCTTGTGGTTCTCATCAGGCAAATGTATTCTGACTTGTCAAATTCACCTCTCTATATATTCTTAGGATCTGAGAAATTATTTTTAAAGCAAGTTTCCCTAGCTATATTATAATACCTCCATCACTCTGTCAAGAAGAGGATTACTTTAGCTCAGACATATATATATATACACATATGAACAGTTTCTGCTAAATGCAAACAAGAGCAACAGTTGTTCTTTTTATATGTCATTTGACTATAATGCTTTTAAGATCATGAAACATAATATATACTTAAGTCATAAAATATTAGTTAAATTTCTTTGGTTGGGGTTCATTTGCAGAGACTTCAATGCTCTTGAGCAGGTTTGAGCAGAGAGAGATTTATTACTAGGTATTTAAAGGCTTACAAAAATCTTTGGAGTTGCTGAAGAAATAGGGTAAATCAATACTTTGGGCCAACTCTCCTACCATGGACGGTAGACAAGCAGACTAACTAGAAAGATTTCTTTCACTGCTGTCATTCAGGGTCAGCCTTGAGGAGCTCTGTTATGTAGTGGCTATCAACCTTTTGCTGGTACCAGAATATCATGATGAAAAAACACTTTTCTTCCCCTGCTAACTATAAAACAGACCACATTTTTTCTTCCTGGGGTAGCTGGCCATAGGGAGCTTCTTTAAGACCAAAGGTATAGTTAAAGCTAAGGCAACTAAACAGTGGGAACAGGGACCCTGAGGACCCTATTCAGGCAAGTTATTCATCCTTTCTGATCTGCTAGGGCCCATCCCACATCAACATCCATTGGACAATGACATGCTCCCTGCACATGATTCAGCAAATCAAATGATACTCCACTCATGATGAACAGTTTGAATGTCATAATCCCTTTGTATTTGTGGGCCCAATATTCAGTCTTTACTGAGGGTCAGTAGTAAGCCAGGAAGTGACTTTTCAAACTGAGACTAGTCCTCATCAGAAGAAGGCAGGGTCTTACTTCTGCACTGTGGTTCTTCTTTGGGATTGGCAAGAGACATCATATGATGTTTCCAGGCGTCACATACTCATTACCACTGGGACTGCTTTGTTATAAGGCTCAAATGGTATGGCAGCTTATACCATAGTTTGAACCTGCTGCAGAGCCTTCTTTTGCTCTGGTCACTACCTAAACCTGGCAATCTTATGGGTTCCCCAGTAAATGGGTAGGGTAGTGAACTCAAGTATGACATATATTGCTTCTAAAATCCAAAAGACCCAGATAAATATTGTGCTTGTTTATTATACAGTGTAATGTGCAGCGGTTTTTATCTCCCTTTAGAGGGGGTACCTGACATGCCTCACACCAATGGACGCCTAGATATTTCACTGCTACGCAAGCTCCAGAATTTTTGTGGGATTATTGTCTGTCTTCTCTCATGATGTGTTTTAAGACATTTGTAATTCTTCCCATTTCATGCTTACTTGATCCAACTAACATAATGATAGTAATGTGATGGATAGTATGATGTTCTGTAGGTTGTCAAAACAATCAGTGTCTCTCTGGTCTGTATATTAGAGCAAGAGAATTGACATAGCCGTGAGATAAGACAGTGAAAGTATGCTGCTCTTCCAGCCATGTTTGTACTATTTTGTGAAAGTATGCTGCTCTTCCAGTCATATTTGTACTATTTTGATTATTTTTAATAATTTGGATAAGGAAAAGCATATTTTAAGTCAAGAGCTGCATACCAGGTGCCAAGGGTATGTTAATTTGCCACTGGAAAGATAGTTATACTAAACACTTGATTACTCCAAGATACATGGAATTACTTTTGACTCCTGTTATGTGGTATCTTTGTATCGAATCAATCTGTCATCACCTGACCATCATAAGCCCCAATGTTACTGGTAGATCTCATTAATGTTTTGGAATTCTGGGGCTTAGTGTTTGGTCAGAGTTAGGATCCAATTATCTTTAGAAGATCAACATATTTCTCTTTTCCCAGTGCATAGTCACATTGAAAAATATTGACAGGTTGTAGTGGGTAAGACTTGAAAAAAGACCCAAATTGTGAGGTACCTTTCAATCAATGAGTTCCATGTCTAGCAACTGGTTTATGTCTATGAATTAAGAAGCTATGAAGTGGGTTTCTGCCCATTAGATCTAGAATATTTTGGCTTCTATGGGTTTTCAAAAACAACCATTTATTTCATTCCTAGGAACTGCATAATTAACTAAACTTCACCACAAATTCATGTGGGTCCAAAACACCCTGATTACCACTCAGTCTCTGGCTCATTATGGAAATTGACTCAGTTGTCTCTTACAGATGAATGCCCTCACCCTATCCCTTCCACTTAGGGAGCTCATCTGTACAGGGTAGCCATCAGAGCGTTTTTCAAGATGAGTGCTTCCTTCACCAGTGAATTTCTTAATGCCTTAATATGGGGAATGTCCTTCAGACATTCCTAGGAGCCAAGGTTAGAGGCTGATCATCAGATTGTACATGGTAGATCTAGCCCCAAATTCCCATTTTACAGAGCTTACAGACTCTTTCCTTTACATCAAGGGTCAGATAACTATTTCTATAAAGGACCAAATGATAAATACTTTAGACTTTCTGAACCATTCAGTCTCTGTCACAGCTGCTCAACTCTGGGGTTCAGTGCAGAAGCAGCCATAGACAATATGTAAATGAGCTGGCATGGCTATGTTTCAATACAAGTATTTGCAAACAGGTCATGGGTTGAATTTGGCCCATGAGCCATAGTTTGTCAGTCCTTGCTCTACTCTATGTTACGGAAGTTCTTGTCTTTCAACCTCACCACCTGTAAGGGGGAATAGTAAGGGGGAAAGTGACAGCCGACCGACCATTAAATAAATATATGCTTCCTTTCCATTGTTTACAGTTGTTTCTGGGAACAAGGTCCCCATTCTGAATAGTCTGGAGAGCCCTCAGCTTGACTTTCAGGTGGAACCCTGTGAATAGTTCTCACCTAAATGTGTGAACAGAAGTGGATGTGTGTCAATTCTGGGCCAAGGTGGTTAAATGTCCTTTATCTGTTCTTCCTCTCTCTCCCAGCTGAATGTGGAGAATATTGAGGCTGAGCCTAGTGGAAAAACAGTACAGATGAAGCGTGGATCCCTAAACCATCAAGTAGAGAAAAGATGCCAATAAACAAGCACTCTCCCATTGAAATTTTGCATGAGCAAGAAACAAGCTTTCCTTTTGTTAGATCATTGAAATTGGGGGTTTATTTGTTAGAACAGCTAGGATTACCCTAAATAATCTAGCAAGCAATAAAAATCTCACACATAAGCTACACTGAATAGGGCAGAAGCTGGGAAAAGTAAAAGAGAGAGGCAAATTTTAGGAAAATATAGAAGTGGCAGATTTCAGAAAATACCAGCATACCATAGCATCTAAATTTGGGTGTACCTCATTGGAAGATGATGTTTGTGAAGAAACCTGTAAAACAGGGCAGGTGGTAGAATCCCTCCTGAAACAAGGTGGGATGTAAGGATCAGAGCAAAGGCAGCTAGTCATATTCATATGACTCAGAAGAGCTGTATTTTAAAATCTGCATTGAAACAACAGATAAAGGAATTTTTGACCCGTGAAGCTTTGAAAAGAGCATTGGATCTTCCCACCCTCACTTTCTGAAGGACTCTTCCTTCTAGTTCAGGAGACTCCATCTATTTTGAATATGAATAATGGAAAAGAAATTTGGTCATCCTTCATCTAAAGACACCACAAGAAAGAGGATAAAAATCAGTACAACATTCTGGCAGGTAACAATCACTGGCCAGAAATGTTGTCAACACTAAGCTATATCTTATTAAAATTATTGAAATGTAATTATAAAGAAGGTATTCCTTAAACATCCAAACAAATATACTGAATCTCTTGGAAGCAGAAGAAAATGTTTCACATTAGATATCTTTTTTACAATAAAATTATTCATTAGAAAAAAGATGTTCAAGATACATAAGGGGAAATAATGTAAACCAAGGATATTTTATATACCCAAGCTATCTAGTGTAAAGGTTATTGATAGTTTTGAATATACAGATTAGGGAATATTGTGTTCATGACCCCTTCCTGAAGAATCTACTAGAGCACAATTTTCATCCATCCAAGGAGTTATAGGAAAAACTCATTAAAGGAGTGATGATAAACAATGAATACCTTAAGAGTATTCATTATTTTTATACTAAAAATTGAAATAAAAGTAGCAGAATGGTTTGTAAATGTTAAATGTACTGACAACATCGAAATGACAGCTAATAGAAATGGCATAAGTGGAGAAAAGGTAGAGTGTTGAAAGTCAAAGTATATTGTTTAGAGCTGACAAATTAAGAAGTAGAAGCTTAACCACATAAGGGTACAAAGGTAAACACAACGAAAGATAATGTTGTTGAATAAGGCTGAAAGGTAGAAGAAATGAAGAGAGAGAAAAGAAGCTACATGCCACATGGTTTTCCACTTCATAAGAAGGTAAAAGTATAAATTTAAACCCTTGCTATATAAATACAAACTAATTATCGGAAAAGTAACAATAAAAAAGGGAAAGAGTCCACATAGTGAAAAAGTAGATGAAACATTAGATAAAATGCAGAACAGGAACCAAACTTACTGTCAAACCAATCAACATTATTGGGCTTAATCCAATTAGAAGAAAATATTTTAAATTGTCTTTCAAAGCAAAATCCAACCCTACATTGTATAAAAGAGGCATAGCTTAACTGATTTAGAAATGTTGAAAAATAAAAAGATGGACAAAATAAACCAGAAAAAGGGAAATGAAAAAATAGCAGGTATCTTTCAGTTTTCCACAATATGATGGAAACTGCCTAAAATTCAATGTTTCTAGACATCCTCTTGCAAAACACACAAGAAACAAGAAAATAGGGACTTTCCTGGTGGCGCAGTGGTTGAGAGTCCGCCTGCCGATGCAGGGGACACGGGTTCGTGCCCCGGTCTGGGGAGCAACGGGAGAGGCCACGACAGTGAGAGGCCCACGTACCGAAAAAAAAAAAAAAAAAAAGAAACAAGAAAATAAAATACATATCACCTACCTACCACACATAACTAGAGCATAAGTAAGGGACATGGATGACAAAAAACTCCAATATTCATGGAAATGGGCAATAAAGAGCCAGGGTCAGAAGAGTTCTCTCTAGAACCCACCCCAGAGCTGAAAGTCAGGTAGGCAACTCTACAGACAAGGGGAGAATGTGCTTGGGACCTGCATTGGTGGAAAATAGATTATATCAACTGATACCTCTCTAACTGGGAAATACTGAACATGACCTTTCAACCTTGTAGGTCAGAGCATAGCTACTAGGAGTCAAAAGAAAGGGGATTAGAAATGAATGGGACCAAATGTGATAGTTTGAGAAGTCCGCACCTCTGGAGAAGAGGGGACACCTTAGAAAGGGAGACCTTCTTTGGAGACTGGATGGCGATAAGAAAGGGCCATCCTAAAACAAAATATATATTAAAAAATTAGAAGACAGAAAAAGTGCTCTTTAAGACTCTTAATCTCACTGTATTAATAGTAGGTGTTATAAAGGTATATCGAGCAAAAACAGAAACAATGAAGGGATTAGTACCTTGATGACTGACTAGGTAGAATTTAGACTAAATTTAGACTAAATTAGAATAAATGTGCTAAATGTGAGACAATAGGACATTTAGTAATGTAAACCTAAAGTTTACTATTCACAAGTATTATATAGCAATTATGCATATTTATATTCCAAATAGTATAGCATAATCTTAATAGAGCAGAAACTACTGTATATGCAAGGCCCAGCAGACGTAAATACACTAATCATAGAAGATTTTAACATATACTTCTCAGTCTAAAGAGGAATAAAGTAGATATGAAAACAAGTCAGAATGTAGAAGACCTAAGCGATTTTAATCAAATTTACCTTATGAATATGCATCAAACTTTGTTTTTCCAAAATAGGGAATGATATTCCTTTTCAAGTGCACATTGAGCATGCACAAAGTTGACCATATATATAGGTGTTAAGAAATACAAAATTTTAAATTAGACATAATGCATTATCATGCTCAGACCACAATTTAATTAAAAACAATTATTGACAAAACCAAAAATAATCAAGCCATATGCTTATATTTGTGCAATGTACTGTGAGTATATTTTGCTTCAAAAAGTATTTTTTAAAAACTTCAAAAAAATAATAATGCATGAAAATCAAAGGGGCAAAGGTGAGAGTTTGAAGAGACTTCCATGGGCAAAGTTTGAGAGAATTTGATAATTTAAAATGTAAGGATAATGAAGGACTTCCACTTCCAGCCATGACAGAGAAATTGGTTCTGAATCTGCCCTTCTGATGTAAATATGTAGAATAATGGACAGAATAAATGAAATGACTGTTTTCAGACATCGAACAACAGGCAGCACAGGACCATTATCCCCAAGAAAGGGTAACAAATGAAGTGATTCCTGTGATTGCCCTGATTTTCTGCTGGAAGCATGATAAAAAGTGAAGAAAACCCACAGAAAGCATGAAAGACATGCTGATTTGAGAAGACAGAGGTCATCTGACTTTCAGAAATTTGCCCAAAGACACACCAGAAAAAAGTGGTGGATTCAACCCTAGTCAATATTCAACCCTGGGCACTCCAGCTTCAGAGTCTGTGCTCTTCACTGCTACTCTATCCTGCATATATTGCACTTTAGTATGTAAGATCCAGTGCTCTCAGTTAGAATCCAAAATTCAAACCTTAGCTGATTTTCTCTTGGAATCTGAGTAAGACGGCGAATTTGAGACAAGAGAAAAATAATGGGTTGCTTTTGAAAATTACGATTGTTAACTTCCTCATGGTTATAGACACATTGTTGTCACTAGAAAGAGCCAATTTTTGTACTACTGAACTGGAATATGCCCTATAGTTACATCAATAGCATAAGTAAAGAGCTTTCATTGAAAGATGGTTCTATGTATCATGAATTATTTAAGAAAGCTTCCACAATCCGAGAATAACATGCTGATCAATCAAGTTTATAGCACAATAGGCTGACAGACCGTATAGAGTAGGCTAATATACTTCAAATGGCTTAGTTGGGAAGTAACTGCAGTTGTATGCAGGTATTCATTCACTCTGGCTTTCTCAGAAAAAGTTCTAAGATCAAACTCGGACAGGGTTCTGATACTGAAGTTGACAAAATCTACAGCAAAATTAAATGAAAGCCTAAAATAACAAGCAAGTGAAACAGTGAAAATAGTGGAGTAAGGACCTTAAAAAATCCTCTCATCCATGAAAGCAATAAGAACAGTTGCAAAACTTGTTAGAATCAACTTTGTAAGAACTCTGAGAATTAAACAAAAACTTGTGGAGAATTTATTCGAGAAAAGCAGCTGGATCTCTGTAAGAACAGTGAGCTTTGTGGCATTTTAGGTTGCTCTATGTCTTTCATTCCTTAACTCCACAATAGCCTGGAAAACCAACAGCCCCCAGTCACAGTGAAAAGAAATCAACTGGAGTCACTGAAAGGGGTAGAATGGAGTTGAAGTTCCTTTAAAATCCCAATCCCAGAGAACTAGCATTATTTGACATGTCTGGTGGTTCAATGGAAGACCACATTTTCAAGGCTGACTTTATTTGAACTTATTCAGAGCTTGCCTAGTGCTAACAGCCTTTTACCTAGGGCTGTTTGTCAAAAAAGATCAGAGGCAATTAATTAACATCATGACTACCTGAGGCAGTGGAAAACACTTGGGGAAAACAACAGGCTAATCAAGAAACTGTAAAGAAAAATCTGAACAATGCAATGTCTATAGAGGGTTTTGAAAAGTCCTACAAATTACTGTGACTCTAGAAGGCCATGCATATACAACCCAACTTAAAATGGGCAAAATATCTGAAGAGAGACAGGCACCTCATCAAAAAAGATATAGACATGGTAAATAAGCATATAAAAATATGCTGGACATTATTTGTCATTAGAAAATTGCATATTAAGACAACAATGAGATGCCACTACACACTTTTGAGGTTGGCTAAAGTCCAAAAAAATGACAGTGCAAATTGTTGATGGGGAGGTAGAGCAAAAGAAACTCTCATTCATTGCTGGTAGGAATGAAACATGGTATAGACATTTTGGAAGACAGTTTGATAGTTTTATACAAAGCTAAACATAGTCTCACCGTATAACCCAGCAGTTATGCTCTTAGATATTTACCCATATGATTTGAAAACTTATGCCCACAGGAAAACCTGCATAGGAATGTTTATAGCAGTTTTATTCATAATTGCCAAAAACTGGAAGCAAGCAGATGTCTTTTAATAGGTAAATGGATGAACAAACTAGTATATCCATACAATGGAATATAAAGCAATAAAAAGAAGTGATCTATTATCAAACCATGAAAAGACATGGGGAAACCTAAAATGCATATTGTTAAGTGAAAAAAGCCAGTCTAAAAAGTCTATGACCTGTATGATTTCAATTACATGATATCCAGGAAAGACAAAACTATAGAGCCAAGTTAAAAAGCTACCAATGGCCAAAGCTTTAATGACTCAAGCAACAGAATAAAGTGGTATTAAATTATAATCCAAAGTATAAAATAAATATTCATTGAGTCCATCCTAATATAAATAAATGGTTGAATAAATTAATAGATGAGGGAGAAGAGACAAGTAACCCATGCTTAAGAATTCTAAATAATTTATGTAAATATTTTGCCCTCAAGGAGTTGGAACATAACTTCCTACTCCTTAAGTGTGCATTGCCTATACATAGTTACTTCCTTCCAAAGATTACCATATGGAAAGGGGAGAAAAAGAGTAACTTTACAGTGGAGAAACCTAACAAAAGCTGCCTCAGCCAGGTGACCAAGTTTCACTTCAACATTTTGTAATGGACAGTATATACCATTGATATAGTGTGATGAAAGTAGCACTTTATTTCTGTGGTTTCCCCCCACAAAAACTCATAATCTCAGGCTAATCATGAGAAAACATCAGATAAATCCCAGCTGAGTGATAGTCTATAAAACACCTGACTATACTCCTCAAAAATGTCTGAGTTATCAAAGACATAAACCTTTTGGTATGTCTCATTCTTTCCTGAGTTATTATACTTCCTCCAAGGGCCATTTGTCTTCTAATTGAAGAACTGCTTTTAGCATTTCTTCTAGTGTCAGCTTGCTGACATTGAATCTTTTGGCTTTTGCTTTATGAAAATGTCTTTATTTTTCCTTCATTTTTGAAAGATTATTTTGCTAGGAAATTATTTTCTTTTTTTCTAGTTTCTATCATCTTGGATATTTGGCTAATCAATCTCATTTATTAAAATAATGTGTTATTTCCTCCAGCTACGCTTATGATGTTCTCTTTCTCCTTTGTTTTTTGGCAGTTTTACTAAACATGCCAAAATGTGGGTGTTTTTATTTATACTTCCTTAGGTTTGTATGAATGTTTGCATCTGTAGTGTGATTTTTTTATTAGTTTTGGAAAATTCTCAGCCATTAGGTTTTCTAATATTGTTTCTGTTCTATTCTCTCATCCTTCTCCTTCTCCAATTACATACATGTTAGACTTTTTCACCATGTCCCATGTGTCTGTATGCTCTTTTCAACACTCTTATCTTTTTCCCTTTAATTTTAACTGACCTAACTTCCAGTTTATTAATATTCTTTTTTTCAGTCTCTAATCTGTTTCAAAAATCATATATTGAGTTATTTTTTCAATTCTTGAATTTTTATTTGATTATTTTTCATAAATTCCTGCTTTATAGTGAGATATCCTATACTTTCCATTTAAAAAACATTTTAATCAAGTTTATACTGTTTTAATTTGTTTATACTTTCTTTTTTTACCTTTGGTTTTTATTAATTGATCCTGTTTCTTGGCATACCTACTAATTTTTTTTATTGAATCCTAGACATCATGTGTGAAAAAATGGTTGAGGCTTCACTGGTGCCATTTTCCTCCAGAGAGCATACAGTTTTCTCCTGGGTAGGCAAAGAGTACAGGTAGATCAACTTGATGCATTCAAGACTAACCTATTTCCAGTTTGCCCTAGTTCAAAGGTCTTACCCTCTGTGGTATCTCAAATAAATCTAAAGGTTCTCTGCTTTTTAATGCATATTGATTTCAGTTTTTGTTTGTTTGTTTTTTCAGGACTTTGAAATTCATAAAAACTCTACTTACCTTTTTAGCTTCTTTAATAACTGCATTCTGATTTGGCAGCTGTTTTCTTGAAAGCAAGTGATCCTAGAGAGTAAGGTGGAAGCTACAATCAATGTCTTCTGTGGCTTAGCCACAGGAGTCACACATGACCATTTCTGCAATATCCTTTACAGCTGATTGCATAGGTCAGCCCTACTCAGTGTGGAAGGTCCAACACAAAGTGTAAATACCAGAAGGCAAGGGTCATTGATAACCATCCTGGAGACAGTCTGCCATAGCAGAAAAAGAGTCAGCAAAAGAGAAGGAGAAGAAAGAATCAGAAATTTAGGGAGAACTAAGGGAGATTAGTGTCTCAGAAATGAAAGGATATATTTTAAGATGGAAAAAAAGTTATTACAAACAGCAAGTATAAAAATAGAATAAGAACTGAGAAGTATGCGTTGGATTAGACATTTAGGTAATCAATGGTGCATTTTGCCAGCATTATTTCAGGGAAGTGGTAAAGAAAGAAGATATGGCCCAGGCAATTGTAGCATGCTTTGGCAGCTGAGAGGAGCTGGATTCTAGAGCTAAACCTGTTTCATTTGCAAATGTTGATGAAGTCCAGTCTGTGATAAGTGCAATAAATTAAATAGGAACAATAGAAGAGAACAGATGATAATCCAGTTGAGCAGCTATTACTGCGGAATAGGAATGAGAAGTTACATTAAAAACAAGCTGTACTAATACGAAATGGGGCTCAAAAATAGCACAAAACCTAAATGATACTTAGCATTAGCAACAAAAATTTTGACGTCAGGAAAGTCTAATATATGTTAGTGAGGTTCCAGTCAATAAACTGGAACACTAGGGTTTGTAAGAGAAAAAGATAATAGGGGCAAGGAGGAATAAGAGCTAGGCAGAATGGTAACAAAGATAAATAAATCAAAAATCCAGGTACAAGATACAAAGACAGAGCTTACTTAATAAAATTGTTTTAGCCATCCATACCAGGACTGAAGTTCCAAAATAATACCATGAGTAAAATGTATTGGTCATTTCATCCTTATGATTTACAGGCTTATAGGAACTTCTCAAGTTGTTCTAGTTGAAAATTCCCTCAGGGCATGACACTGGATTTGAGCAAGAGTCATCTTTGATTCTATCTTAATATAAGGTCTTTAAATTTTCACTTTTCAGGAGGTTCTCTTGTTTTACATACTTTCATTCATTCATACATACATATGAAGGAGCTACACAAATCTATCTGAACTAGTAATCATTAAAGTCACCATTACAAGCATTATGTAAAAACTTTATACCATAAAAACCAGTCCAGACCCCAAGAGGTAAAGGAGACTAGGGTTAAATGTTAATCTCAACATTATTTAGTTGATCCCAAAAGAATTTTGACCTTTTCCAAATTTCAATCCTATGTTTTCTTTCCACTCCTAGATCTATGTTCAGAATCAGCTTTTCATCTTCTCCTTTATTGAACTTGCTCCCAGCTATGATATCTGTTTTAGATATATTCTCTTTGCACCTCCAGGTCCATTCCCCACCCTTCTCCATCCTGTATTGTGCCCCAGGTAGCTGAACAATATGTTTTCAACAGTTCTTTTACCTGCTGGCTTCCATTTAGATTTGGCCAGTGAAATGTAACAGCAAGAGATCAGTGGGTGTGAGGGGAGTGACTTGTGACTTCGGGTATTTATTCCAGTATCATCGTCTCTATTCTAGGTCACTGCAAGTGGGTGATGGTCCTTACTGAAAGTCATGGGTCCTATCAAGTAGCCCTCATCAGGTTCCAGAAACTCTCCATTCCCTTTGCCACTTCAAGCTTAGAGGGTGGAAACAACTCACAGTTGGTGCTGGTGTGGGAGATTTAATTATCCATTATAGTTTCATAAACCTTCATGCATGTCTGTAAATAGTCACTTTATTGAATTACCCAGTTTGATCATGTCAACTGATTCCTTCCAGGATCACAAAACAGCACCTATATTTGTTGGTTTTTTTCAGTATATAAATTTATCATCTTTGATTTTAAAAAACCATCCATATTTTTAAAATCATGTCTATGAGTTTGCTTATAGTGTTGCTTCTATCTGACCCTTGCCTTATTTTTATTTGTCCAGCTTCTGGCCATTTTTCAATCCTTAAATGAAATGATATCTCTTCTCCAAGACCCTCCCTCCAAGGTGACTCATATGTCCTGGTTTGCCTGCAACAATCGTGGTTAACACCTGTTTTCCTGGCATTATTGTCAATTGTTCTCCCTTTCATTCTTAAAAGTGTGCAAGTTTATATAATAAATTATACTGTCACCTTATCTATGAGTCCTTCAACCAGAAGTAATATCTCCTGATTCTGATCTCCATATAATTTTATTTATATTCCTTTCTATTGATATCATGGTTATTTATATTTATCTCCAGTCCTTTCATGACCTGTAAGCTCCTTGAGAACAGCACTCATATGTCTTACTGCCCTGCCCATCTTAGCTCTAGCATGACAGAAACTACACCTAAAGAAAGAAACTATATATAGTATATATTTTAAGTTTTATATAAACTGTATATATTTATGTCTTCATTTATATACTATGTATTTTATATATAAACTATATATAGTTACATATGTAAACTATATATAGAAGTTATATATATATAGAAATTATATATATGTGTACATATATATATATATATATACACACACACACATATATGGAGAGAGAGAGAGAAAATGAATAATATGGGTCCACCATGTGGCTTCTTCACAATATAAAACATTCCAATTTAATCATCATCCTTGAATTAAAGTGACATGAGATTGAAATTTTAAGAAGGAAAAAGGTGACCAGGCAAATGTTTACTTGACCTTGAGCAGTGTCACCTCTCTTAGATAAGCTGTGACTGTCTGAGCCACTACCTTCATGTGGCTCATGAAGTTAACCAGCATCATGACAGAACAGAAACGAGAACAATGTAAACTGAGGAGTTTTTTCCAGAACAAATGTGTGGCTTGAAAACTCTCCCAAACCTGGTGTACATAGATGAGGGCAATTTCACACAAATATGTCACAATAATCTATATATAAAAATTAAATTAAACTCTTTTTAGCCAGAGTTTTGCAAGTCTGGGGACATTTAGGTAACTTTTAAAATCTTCCTTGTAATATGGCTTACTTCTTGATGGCAAGGAATGTCTCATTCATCTTTGTTTCTTTTATATCATTTACCCCACTAACAATATATTGATAAACAGATAATGGTGCCTTCAAATATAGATCTTTTACTTTGAAATACAAGTATAAAAGTACTCATATATATATGTCATATATATAACATTTCATGTGTGTGTATATATAGACATATTTTAATGCTAAGACATGCATTTAAAATTTGGGCATCCATTTAATTGTTATTTTTAGAAACACTATTTAGTGCCAAATTAATGTTATAGAAAAAATACTATCAAAATATCTATATAGATCACACTAGGCTGCAAACAATGCAGAGCAATTCAAATCAGGCTGTTCTCTGGCTTTGATGCTTATGCTGACAGCACCCAGCATGAAACTAAATTTTGGGAAAAGTTGAAGAGCTCATCTCTTTTGTCAGTGACTTGATTTGCCCACCATGCATCTTCAAACGTTCACTGTACTGAAGTATCCTCCACTTTAGACCAATTTCACATGTTATGAAGAAATTAAATATGTACTCTTGAGGCTCTAGCAAACTCAATTTTTGTAATATCCACAAATCTTAGAATTGTAAGAGAACAATTCATTCATCAAGTCCTTCTGTCCGCACTGATGGCTCTCAGTTGTGGTGATATAACAGATATGGCTGTGCAGCTTTTGAGTATATTACATACCCAGGCCCTATTTCTGAACTGTTATCAGTAAGGTCATTTATAGTTTGAATACTCTAGAGCATATGTGACTGAAGAGGAGTTATACCAAGAGGATAAGCAGCTGTGTCTCTGGATGCAGAGAGAGCAGGTATGCTTTGCTGCATCAGATTGGCCTCCCAGCCCTCCTGCTTTATATCATCTTTCCTCTCTTTGCTGTTTCTTACCATTGGCAGAAAATGTTAAGTTAAACAAAATGACCCCACTATCCTCCCTTCCTCCCCACTTTTCACTCTAGGGTGATATATCTTGGCAGGTAGTTATTATTTTAACATATGTGTATTCCTAGAAATGGAGAGATGAGGGGAGGAGTCAGAAAATAATGGAGTAAAAATAGCCTTGCACTAATATATAATTATTAATAATAGTTCCAAAATCTGAACAATTCCGTAAACCACAATCCAACAATGCATCTTAGGGATGGGAGAGCTCAGAATATAATTTAGTTTATCTACACTGAACGTAGAGCTAAGTCAGAACATTTTCCCTGATGCACTGTAGAGATTCCAACTTCAGTTGAAGAGGCATATTTTCCCAGAAAAATAAATCTGAAAAGCACATTTACTACCTCATCCTCTCAATAGTTCTTTTATTTGAAGTACCCGTGATTTTTTAGACTAGGCAACCTCACAAACACTGTAGATTTACAATATAATAGAAGAGCAAAATCTTTTCTGCTCTGCCAAGTTTTCAGCAGTTCTAAAGTGAGCATGAGATTATATTGAAGCATAGAATCCTAAAGCGGATGAGCACTAGGTTCCATTTTACCATTTTAAAAATAAATTCTCACCTTTGTTTTGTAACTGTGATAGCGCAGTTTGCTGGCCTGTGGATAGAAATGTCATATTTTATATGAGAAGAGATATTAGACATCATTTCAAGGAGGATTCTTCACTGACAACTCATGACCCAAACAATCTGTTCTAGAGGAAAGACTGTGCAATAATTCTACACTTTTGAATATTTTGGGCATTTGTTTTATATATATATGTATAAAAATATATAAATATATATATAAATATATATATAACGAATGCCAAAAAATATATTTATATATATAAAATATATATAATTACATGTTTTTAATATATATAATTGCATAAATAATTTACATATTTTTTTTCTTTTACTTCCTCAGATTTATCTTAGGAGACATCAGGATGTAAACTATCTAAATAAACAATCATTTCCTCTCTTCTCTGAGCAACAGTCATTTCAGTGTCATGGAAGATTCCAACTAGTAGCTTTATTAAAATGCTTCTTTTAGCTTCACTCAGGAATATTTACTTCAAATCTATACCTCTAGTGTGACCAATTTGAGATATGTTTGTTTTCTTCAACATGATCATTTTCAGTGAGAAAATTTGTAATTCAACTACCTTTTGGATCTACTAAAAGCAAGGGGATTTAATCTGATTGCAAAAGGATGCTTTAGGGAAATTGTCCCGTGAACAGAGAGATAGAGCAGCACTCCTCCGTGATTAGAGTGCAGTTAGACCTTGAAAACTGGAAGCTATTAGCAGGGTTATCTCCTAGGGGAAGTCTAAAATGAGTTAATGGTTCCGGGGTCAAATAGAGAGGAGACATCAGCAAGTTGGAGTTTGTTTTGAATTTGGCCTCAAGAAGTTTGCAGTCAAATACTTAATATTGTTGTTGTTGTTTTTTGTTTGTTTGTTTGTTTTTGCGGTACGCGGGCCTCTCACTGTTGTGGCTTCTCCCGTTGCGGAGCACAGGCTCCGGACGCGCAGGCTCAGCGGCCATGGCTCAGGGGCCCAGCCGCTCCGCGGCATGTGGGATCTTCCCGGACCGGGGCACGAACCCGGTTCCCCTGCATTGGCAGGCGGACGCGCAACCACTGCGCCACCAGGGAAGCCCAATATTGTTGTTTTTTATGTGCTCAAATTTAGAAACCACGAAAATACTTGAAAACACTAACAGCCTCAACCAGTTTAATATTCTTCAGGAATTAATATAAATAATATATATTAAGTACTTAATATTTACTATGGATTATTGCGTCTAATATTAAGATATTCCTTTAAGGAAAAGCACTACACCATCCTCATTTTATGGATGAATAACTAGAGGTTCTCTAAGCCCTCTGGGTTCCATGACTTGCTGAAGGTCACAGCTAGCACATGGTATAATACTGTGATTAAGAACTATAGAGTTAAAAATGGATTTAACCCTTACTCTCTCACTTTCCAAGGAAATAATCACAGGTAAACTAACTTCTCAGAGTTTCCTCATCTGCAAAATGGGCGTTATAAAATATCTGTTTCATAGGCTTATTGTAAAGGTTAAACAAAAAATAATATAAAGGGAACCAGTAAAAGACTTTCTTTTCCGTTTGTAAAGAAAGTGGGCTACTTATGTTTCTCATATCTTCACACATCTAAAATAAAACCATAGAGAATAAAATGGGAGAGAATAAAACTACCCATTGCTTATTCCTACAGCACAACTGGTAGATGGGTGATAAAATAATCTTAAATCTACCTTTAGGTAGAGAAATAACAATCTGAAACCAGCAGCGTTATCTCTGGGGCTCACATAAAAACAGAGATTCAGGCAAGAAATGAACAGAAAATGCAAGAGAAGTGATGGGTCACAGACAGCACACTAGGGTTCAAGCCCAGAGGAAGTGGTCTCCATCCTGACTCAGGAAACTCTGAGAACAGGTCTAAGATCTGATCAAAACACTTGGCTACTAAATAGTGAACACTAAGAAATTGGAAAGTATGCAGCCCAGAAGCAACACTATTAAGAAGGCACTATTTTGGAGAAGTGGGAGAACCTTGAAAAGAAAGGTATCCCTTGGAGGCATGATGGTAAGAGGCAAAGAAGGAAATGGCAGAAAAAAAAACTCTAAGGAAATGAAATATTTTCGAAGAATTAGATGAAAACAGAAAAAGAAAAAAAGCCAACACCCTTTATTAAGGAAACTTCACTTTTACTGTGGACACCAAAGAGGAAGGTAGTGAAGTAAGAATTTGGTAAATTTCAGGAGGAAATTTAGTAAACTTTACAAATACCCCCTCCACCCCCTTAAGATCACCTGCTATTGGTTATTCAGAAAATTCATCAGATATCCTCATGAACAGAATAAGCAACCCAGAATCCATTTAACCACATCACATGAAGAAAACAGAAAATAAGTATCAATGTGTTTCAGCAAATGAAACACACATACACACACACAAACATTTGAGGCAGAGAATATAGTGTTGTGCATGTCAGTATGAATGAAACGATGTAATTGGAGGTAAGAGAGAACACTGTGAATTAAAGATGATAAACTGAAGAGACATTTTAAACATAATAGGGACTTCTAGTTTCAAGCCTCAACATGTAAGAACTTGGAAGTCATCACTCCTGTCCTTACAATAAGTGAAAGCTGAACAAACTGAAAATCAGTGACTTTTCTTTGTCTCATTAGAGAACTGAGGTTACAAGATAAACAGCCTCCCTGAAACCTAGAGAGACAAGTGAATCCAGAGTCAAAGCTGATGAGGGAAGCTAGTTCCTTCAAGTATTAAGAGATACTCTATAGTGAAAACAGTATGAATATTCAGTTTCTGATGTGATAGAAGAAACTCATAACCAAATATCTAGTAAATAAATACTAAACTGTGAAAAAATACAAAATAAACAACTATTTGAGGACTCTATTGAGAGTGATCAGAAACAGGTAGTTAAACTTTGAAGAGAGACTTCCATTTTCTCATTTTAAGAGAACATGAGATATAACATGTGAGATTCTTATTTTGCGACTTTGGCCTGATAGCAAGCAGCAATTGCAGAGTAGAGTAGGCAGTTAAAACTTTTATAGAAAGTCTCCTATCTTTACAGGATGAGGAACCAGGAGACAGAGCTCTGGCAACAATAGATCTCAGAGAGTGAGGAGGAAACTCCTAGAGAGGAAAGAGCCTAAGCCAGAAAGCCCACTGAAAATGATGCCTACCTAAGTTAAGTCAGAGGTGGAGTTTGAGCCTGTTATTTCCCTGCTAAGACAAAAGCGTCAACCCTTTTTGGAGTAGTGTACCAGGATTTAGGGGCTCTACAATATAATATTCACAATGTTTGAAATGCAATCCAAGTTTACTTGACATATAAGGAACTATGCTAAAATGAAAAGATCAGTAGAGCCCAACTCTGAGGTAACCTCGATGTTGGAATTTTCAGTCAAGGACTTTAAAGCTGCTACTATAACCATGTTCAATGAGATGAAAAAAGAAAATCTTAACAAATAAAAATATAAGACATTTTATCAGAAAAATAAAAGTATAAAAGAGACAGAGGGATATTTTATAAATATAAAACATAGGTTTGAGATAAACAGTTCACAAAATGGACTTCTTTGGAAGATGGAGATGAAAAAAGAAATAGTAAGTTTGAACATAGATCAATAAAAATGATCCAATCTGAAGTAGAGAGCAAAAAACATGGGAAGAAAATTGAGTACTAGGGACCTGTGCAAAAGGTCTATCATACAAGGAATTATAGTCCCAGTAAGAGAGGAGAGAACCTGTGTAGACTTCGAAAAGTTAAGTAGGTGTATTGTAATCTGAATAACTACTAAAGATGCTACAGAAAGGTATAGCTAAAAAAACAGATAATTAAAATGAAATTCTAGAAAGTATTTAATAATATAATATAATAATAATATAATAATATAAAAGTGGAAAAGAAAGGAGAAACAGAAAAGCAAAGCAGAGGTGACAAACAGAAAAAAATAACAAAATAGTAATTCTGTATCCAACCATATCAATAATTACAGTAAAAATTAATAGGCTATACATTCCAATTAAAAATTTGATGGGAGTAAAGAAAGATGATTTGGACAACACCCAACTATCGTGATTCACTAATATTTATAGAGTCCTACATCCACCAACTGCACAATACATATTCTTTTCAAGTACACATGGGCATTCACTAAGCTAAACAATAGCTGGGTTTTAAAACAAGCCTCAATAAATTTAGGAGGATTAAAATCATAGAGTATGTTCCCTGAAAACATTAAAATTAAATTAGAAATTAACAGGATGATACCTAGGAAAACTACAAATATTTAAAATGAACACACTTCTAAATAATCTGTGAATAATCCAAAAGACATTAGAAAATATTTTTAACCAAATGATAATGAAAAAACAGCATACCAAACTTGTGCGATGCAGCTAAAATATCAAATATATCTGCAAAACATATTTTAAACCCTGATAACTGAAAATGTTCAGTTTAATAAAATGTTAGCAATAGAAGAATGGAGGATAACTCTTGGATTTCATAATAATGGGCTTTGACTTCTAACTCTACTGTCATTATATATGCAGATACACTGGCAACATTTAAATGAGGGCTCTCATACAAAGTTTTCCAGAATTTACAGTCTATTAATTTGCTTTTTTTATGTACCCAGGGCCTTTGATTCCCCAAAGGCTGCTTGGAAAACAGTTATCAGGAATAAGATCCATAACTACAAAAGATCATGTGATCAATGAGCATGCCTATTCTGCTTTCTGAAGTCCTTGAACTGGCAAATTAAGGAAAAGGGGTTGATAGAAATAGAGACACCACATTGTTAAATCACTAACAGCCTCCCTGCTATTCCCAGCTCTTTTGATTCCTGTGCAAGCCGTATCATATTGAGTCTTTGTTCTTCTGTTTTCATGGTTATGGCAATATTCACCTTCTGAATTGAAACACTTCTAGATTTTTAAATTATTGCTCCAAAGCTTGTTGCCTCTAATTCTTACAAATAAACTAGTCATGACCAATTTGTTTAATAAGATATCCATCCAACTCCATTTCAATATGTGCTATATTAACATGCCATTAATACATGCCTTGGGAAGAGCTCCTCAGGATTTCAGAAGAAAGAGATGCTCACCTACCAATTCACCAGGTCCAAGGGCAACAAGCATAGGTCAGAATGTTTTGATGTCAATGGAAAGCTAGAAACATTCTTTACTTGACACCTGAAATGGAAAAAACTAGGCAGGGGCATGAAACAGTATTTGTATCTTTGCCGAACTCACCGATCTTCTTCAGTGGACCAACCAACTTGAGTTCTTGCAAGATTTGAATGGTCTGAATACAAACTTTATTCATGCCACTGAAAAATTATTTTAACCCTTTTTGCAGTTATCCTTGCTCTTCTTTATATGTTTGAGCACAGAACCCAGGCCCTTGCGTACCTATCGGTGCTCTTTCTTTGTCCTCCTGCACGAATTCCACTGTATTCCAGACATATTTAATAGCTTTCTCACAACTTAATTTGAATACCTCCTACACATCCTTCAGATCTTAGCTTAAATGTCTCATCTTTTAGGAAACCTTCCCTTATGTCTCCCATGTGCATCCATGTCACCGTCTACCTTGACCATTGATAATCATCGCATTCCCCTACTACTACTAAAAATGCTACTATCATTTTTGCTTACATATTTGTTTCTTTTTTTAAATTTTTAATTAATTATTTATTTATTTTTGGCTGTGTTGGGACTTTGTTGCTGCGCGCAGGCTTTCTCTAGTTGAGGCAAGCGGGGGCTACTCTTCACTCTGGTGCACGGGCTTCTTATTGTGGTGGCTCCTCTTGTTGCAGAGCATAGGCTCTAGGCATGTGGGCTTCAGTAGTTGTGGCACGTGGGCTCAGTAGCTGTGGCTCCCGGGGTCTAGAGTGAAGGCTCAGTAGTTGTGGCGCACAGGCTTAGTTGCTCCGCAGCATGTGGGATCTTCCCGGAGCAGGGCTCGAACCCGTGTCCACTGCATTGGCAGGCGAATTCCTAACCACTGCGCCACCAGGGAAGTCCCTACATACTTGTTTCTATCCTGCAACTAGATTATAACTTTTATGTGTGCAACCTTAACTGACTTGTTTATTGCTATACTTCCAGTGCCTTTGAGTATAGGTTCTCAACAAATATTTAGTGAATCGATGTTTAAAAAAAAAAAAAAGCTAAATACATTCTTTTACTTAATTCCTGGATAGAAGGATAGATATATGGGTGCATGAATGAATGAATGAATGAGTAATTCTGCCCCAGAGACTCTCCTGACTGGCCTTTGCCTCTGACTATGCTTTTGCCTCCAGGATATCTCACAAAAGGATAATGGATTAGTCAGAATATGCTAGATCAGTACTTCTTAAACCTTAATGTGAACACAAATCTCCTTGGGATTCACCTTTAGGATAAGGCCTGTGAATCTGCATTTCTAACAAGCCTCTAGGTTAATGTAAATGCTTTGAGTCTGTGGACTCATTGGGTAACAAAGTTCTAGGCTGCATTATTAATAATAACACAATGTAATGTTAGTAGTTTAATGCAACAAAATTTTTCTTTCCTCTTTTGAAAAGTTTAGGACAATCTCCAGGGCAGTTCTCCTTCATTCAGTAACTCAGGGATCCACGTTGCTTCTACTTTGCAGCGCTTCCATGTCAATGGAGTTTCCAAAGTTGGCATCAAAAAATGAGACAGCTAGAGATTTAAGCAGAAGCTTTTTGCTAACTGAAATCAGAAGTGTCCCACTTACTATCAGTTACAGTCCATTGGCCAAAGCTTGTGACATGGCCCCACTTAATTCAAGGGAATGGAAAGTGCCAAGAAATGAGAATAGAGCTGGCATGAGTGAACACTAATAATCCCTTCCAACCCATTAGTGTCACCTAAAGCAGTGATTCCCATTCTTGTATCCACAAGAGAATTACTCAAGGAGATATTAAAAACTATCATTCTTCAGGCTCTACCTCTAATCAATTCTGATTTAATTATCTTGAGATGGGATTTGGGAATTGCTATTTTATAAACACTTCCCTGGTGGGTGATTCTAATGTGTAGCTAGGGGTTGAGAGCCACTGATTTAATAGGTACATTCATGCCTGGCTCTTCTGCAGAACTTCTGCCTGACAGGTAGAAGCAGAAAAGGCACAAAATGGCGTGGGAAAAATTTTGGCATCTCTCTGAAGAGCCAGGGTTATTGTAAATGTCTGTGCTTACTTCAGAATTGGAGCAAATAGGACATAATATGCTCATCCTGTTCAAAATTGAGGGTAAACAGGTCTGGCCATATTTTTCATTTGGAAATAATCTAAAGCATCATCAGATTTTGAATTTTTTTATGACCTACATCAGTTGACTAGAGAAAACCTACCTCATGATGTTGTTTTTCTTTTTTGTGTTTTTTTGTTATTGTTGTTGTTATTTTTACATCCTAGTTCTAACAATAGTTCCAAAAGAAGTACTCTGCAACATTTGAGAACTTCCTGCATTGTGGAAGTTAGAGACCAGACCTCCAGGATGAATACTTTTAAAGGATTTAAAGAACACTTACTTTAAATTCAGGGTGTTTCTTTTTTTTTCTTTTCCTTTAAAAATAATGTACAATTTTATTGTGAAAACTTATGTGGCAGTATTTATTTTAAAACTTCAGATATTTTTCTTGTGATTTGGCTTTGAAAAATATTATTAAAATCAGCCTGTTTAGTTCCCTTTCTTTATATATTACTAGTAAGGTTTTAAGTGATGGGAGATACATTACTTTTTTTTTTTTTTTTCACTTTTTAACTCTAAGCTTTAATAGTGATAATAATGATTTTTTATTTATCCCCCTTGTGGGGAAATGAAATTTTATTGCTCTGGAAGAAACCAATTTTTTTTTAACAACTTTATTGGAGTATAATTGCTTTACAATGGTGTGTTAGTTTCTGCTTTATAGCAAAGTGAATCAGCTATACATATACATATATCCCCATATACCCTCCCTCTTGCATCTCCCTCCCAACCTCCTTATACCACCCCTCTAGGTGGTAACAAAGCACAGAGCTGATCTCCCTGTGCTATGCGGCTGCTTCCCACTAGTTATCTATTTTACATTTGGTAGTATATATAAGTACATGCCACTCTCTCACTTTGTCCCAGCTTACCCTTCCCCCTCCCCGTGTCCTCAGTCCATTCTCTA
>NC_041218.1:58855264-58855948 GCF_002837175.3 Physeter macrocephalus
TTTAGGTTCCATATATATGTGTTAGCATATGGTATTTGTTTTTCTCTTTCTGACTTACTTCACTCTGTATGACAGACTCTAGGTCCATGCACCTCACTACAAATAACTCAATTTCGTTTATTTTCATGGCTGAGTAATATTCCATTGTATATATGTGCCACATCTTCTTTATTCATTCATCTGTTGATGAACGCTTTGGTTGATTCCATGTTCTGGCTATTGCAAATAGAGCTGCAATGAGCATTGGTACATGTATCTTTTTGAATTTTCGTTTTCTCAGGGTATATGCCCAGTAGTCGGATTGCTGGGTCATATGGTAGTTCTATTTTTAGTTTCTTAAGGAACCTCCATACTGTTCTCCATAGTGGCTGTATCAATTTACATTCCCACCAACAGTGCAAGAGGGTTCCCTTTTCTCCAAACCTTCTCCAGCATTTGTGTTTGTAGATTTTTTGTTGATGGCCATTCTGACGATTGTGAGGTGGTACCTCATTGTAGTTTTGATTTGCATTTCTCTAATGATTAGTGATGTTGAGCATCCTTTCATGTGTTTGTTGGCAATCTGTATATCTTCTTTGGGGAGATGTCTATTTAGGTCTTCTGCCCATTTTTGGATTGAGTTGTTTGCTTTTTAAATATTGAGACGCATGAGCTGCTTGTATATTTTGGAGATTAATCCTTTGT
>NC_041218.1:58856502-58857963 GCF_002837175.3 Physeter macrocephalus
GGGTCTTTTGTGTTTCCATACAAATTGTGAATTTTTTTGTTCTAGTTCTGTGAAAAATGCCATTGGTAGTTTGATAGGGATTGCAATGGTTCTATAGATTGCTTTGGGTAGTAGAGTCTTTTTCACAATGTTGATTCTTCCAAACCAAGAACATGGTATATCTCTCCATTTGCTTGCATTGTCTTTAATTTCTTTCATCAGTGTCTTATAGTTTTCTGCATATTTGTCTTTTTCTCCTTAGGTAGGTTTATTCCTAGGTATTTTATTCTTTTTGTTGCAATGGTAAATGGGAGTGTTTCCTTAATTTCTCTTTCAGATTTTTCATCATTAGTGCATAGGAATACAAGAGATTTCTGTGCATTAATTTTGTATCCTGCTACTTCACCAAATTCATTGATTAGCTATAGTAGTTTTCTACTAGAAAACGTCTTTAAGATCCTCTATGTATAGTATCATGTCATCTGCAAACAGTGAGAGGTTTACTTTTTCTTTTCCGATTTGGACTCTGTTTATTTCTTTTCCTTCTCTGATTGCTGTGGATAAAACTTCCAAAACTATGTTGAATAATAGTGGTGAGAGTGGGCAACCTTGTCTTGATCCTGATCTTAGTGGAAATGGTTTCAGTTTTTCACCATTGAGAACGATGTTGGCTGTGGGTTTGTCATATATGGCCTTTATTATGTTGAGGTAAGTTCCCTCTATGCCTACTTTCTGGAGAGTTTTTATCATAAATAGGTGTTGTATTTTGTCGAAAGATTTTTCTGCATCTATTGAGATGATCATATGGTTTTTATCCTTCAGTTGGTTAATATGGTTTATCACATTGATTGATTTACATATATTTAAGAACCCTTGCATTCCTGGGATACACCCACTTGATCATGGTGTATGATCCTCTTAATGTGCTGTTGGATTCTGTTTGCTAGTGTTTTGTTGAGAATTTTTGCATCTATATTCATCAGTGATATTGGACTGTAGTTTTCTTTCTTTGTGACATCTTTGTCTGGTTTTTGTATCAGGGTGATGGTGGCCTCGTAGAATGGGTATGGGAGTGTTCCTCCCTCTGCTGTATTTTGTTAGAGGTTGAGAAGGATAGGTGTTAGCTCTTCTCTACATGTTTGATAGAATTTGCCTGTGAAGCCATTTGGTCCTGGGCTATTGTTTGTTGGAGACTTTAATCACAGTTTCAATTTCAGTGCTTGTGATTGGTCAGTTTATATTTTCTAATTCTTCCTGCTTCAGTCTTGGAAGATTGTACTTTTCTAAGAATTTGTCCATTTCTTCCAGGTTGTCCATTTTATTGGCATATAGCTGCTTGTAGTAATCTCTTACGATCCTTTGTATTTCTGCAGTGTCAGTTGTTACTTCTCCTTTTTCATATCTAATTCTGTTCATGTGAGTCTTCTCCCTTTTTTCTTGATGAGTCTGGCTAACGGTTTATCAATTTTGTTTATCTTCTCA
>NC_041218.1:58858233-58892463 GCF_002837175.3 Physeter macrocephalus
TTTGCTGCATCCCATAGGTTTTGGGTCATCGTGTTTTCATTGTCATTTGTTTCTAGGTATTTTTTGATTTCCTCTTTGATTTCTTCAGTGATCTCTTGGTTATTAAGTAGTGTATTGTTTAGCCTGCATGTGTTTGTATTTTTTACAGACTTTTTCCTGTAATTGATATCTAGTCTCATAGCATTGTGGTCGGAAAAGATACTTGATATGATTTCAATTTTCTTAATTTACCAAGGCTTGATTTGTGACCCAAGACATGATCTATCCTGGAGAATGTTCTGTGAGCGCTTGAGATGAAAGTGTATTCTGTTGTTTTTGGATGGAGTGTCCTCTAAATATCAATTAGGTCTATCTTGTTTAATGTATCATTTAAAGCTTGTGTTTCCTTATTTATTTTCATTTTGGATGATCAGTCCATTGGTGAAAGTGGGGTGTTAAAGTTCCCTCCTATGATTATTTTACTGTTGATTTCCCTTCTATGGCTGTTAGCATTTGCCTTATATATTGAGGT
This sequence comes from Physeter macrocephalus, assembly GCF_002837175.3. Classification (NCBI taxonomy): domain Eukaryota; kingdom Metazoa; phylum Chordata; class Mammalia; order Artiodactyla; family Physeteridae; genus Physeter; species Physeter macrocephalus. Next base: position 58,858,745 of record NC_041218.1, read on the forward strand.
TCTCCTATGTTGTGTGCATAAATATTTACAATTATGATATCTTCTTCTTGGATTGATCCCTTGATCATTATGTAATGTCCTTCTTTGTCTCTTGTAACAGTCTTTATTTTAAAGTGTATTTTGTCTGATATGAGAATTGCTCCTCCAGGTTTCTTTTGATTTCCATTTGCATGGAATATCTTTTTCCATCCCCTCACTTTCAGTCTGTATGTGTCCCTAGGTCTGAAGTGGGTCTCTTGTAGACAGCATATATATATGGGTCTTGTTTTTGTATCCATTCAGCCAGTCTTTTGGCTGGAGCATTTAATCCATTTACATTTAAGGTAATTATTGATATGTATGTTCCTATTACCATTTTCTTAATTGTTTTGGGTTTTTTATTTGTAGGTCTTCTCCTTCTCTTGTGATTCCTGCCTACAGAAGTTCCTTTCACATTTGTTGTAAAGCTTGTTTGGTGGTGCTGAATTCTCTTAGCTGTTGCTTATCTGTAAGGGTTTTAATTTCTCCATTGAATCTGAATGAGATCCTTGCTGGGTAGAGTAATCTTGGTTGTAGGTTTTTCCCTTTCTTCACTTTCAATATGTACTGCCACACCCTTCTGGCTTGCAGAGTTTCTGCTAAAGGATCAGCTGTTAACCTTATAGGGATTCCCTTGTATGTTATTTGTTGTTTTTCCCTTGCAGCTTTTAATATTTTTTCTTTGTATTTAATAATTGATAGTTTGATTAATATGTGTCTTGGCGTGTTTCTCCTTGGATTATCCTGTATGGGACTCTGTGCTTCCTGGACTTGATTGACTATTTCCTTTCCCATATTAGGGACGTTTTCAACTATAATCTCTTCAAATATTTCCTAGTCCCTTTCTTTTTCTCTTCTTCTTCTTGGACCCCTATAATTCGAATGTTGGTGCGTTTAATGTTGTCCCAGAGGTCTCTGAGATTGTCCTCAATTCTTTTCATTCTTTTTTCTTTATTCTGCTCTTCGGTAGTTATTTCCACTGTTTTATCTTCCAGGTCACTTATCCATTCTTCTGCCTCAGTTATTCTGCTATTGATTCCTTCTAGAGAATTTTAAATTTCATTTATTGTCTTGTTCATCATTGTTTTTATGCTCTTTAGTTCTTCTAGGTCCTTGTTCAATGTTTCTTATATTTTCTCCATCCTATTTCCAAGATTTTGGATCATATTTACTATCATTACTCGGAATTCTTGTTCAGGTAGACTGCCTATTTCCTCTTCATTTGTTTGGTCTGGTGGGTTTTTACCTTGCTCCTTCATCTGCTGTGTGTTTTTCTGTCTTCTCATTTTGCTTAACTTACTGTGTTGGGGTCTCCTTTTTGCAAGCTGCAGGTTCATACTTCCTGTTGTTTTCGTATCTGCCCCCAGTGGCTAAGATTAGTTCAGTGGCTTGTGTAGGCTTCCTGGTGGACGGCACTGGTGCTTGTGTTTTGGTGGATGGGGCAGGATCTTGTCTCTCTGGTGGGCAGGACCGCATCTGATGGTGTGTTTTGGGGTGTCTTTTACCTTATTATGATTTTAGGCAGGCTCTCTGTTCATGGGTGGTGTTGTGTGCCTGTCTTGCTAATTGTTTGGCGTCGGTGTCCAGCCCTGTTGCTTGCTGGTCGTTGAGTGGAGCTGGATCCTAGCATTGAGATGATGATCTCTGGGAGAGCTTTTGCTGTTTGTTATTTCATGGAGCCAGGAGGTCTCTGGTGGACCAATGTCCTGAACTTGGCTCTCCCACCTCAGAGGCACAGACCTGAAACCGGGTGGAGCACCAAGACCCTGTCAGCCACACAGCTTGGAAGAAAAGGGAGAAAAAAGGAAATAAATAAATAAAATAAAGTTATTAAAATAAAAAATTAAAAAGATTATTAAAAATTAAAAAAATTTTAAAGTAATAAAAAAAGAAAGAAGAGAGCAACCAAACCAAAAAACAAATCCACAAATGGTAACGAGCACTAAAAACTATACAAAAAAACCCAAAACGGACAGACGCAAACCTAGGACAAATGGTAAAAGCAAAGCTATACAGATAAAATCACACAAAGAAGCATAAACATACACACTCGCAAAAAGAGAAAAAGGAAAAAAAAAAAAATATATATATATATTAAAAAAAGGAAGAGAACAACCAAATCAATAAACAAATCTACCAATAATAAACTCTAAATACTAAACTAAGATAAACATAAAACCAGCAACAAATTATATTCAGAAAGCAAACCCCAAGTCTACAGTTGCTCCCAAAGTCCTCTGCCTCAATTTTGGGATGATTCGTTGTCTATTCAGGTGTTCCACAGTTGCAGGGTACATCATGTTGATTGTGGAGGTTTAATCCGCTGCTCCTGAGGCTGCTGGGAGAAATTTCCCCTTCTCTTCTTTTTTGGCACAGCTCCTGTGGTTCAGCTTTGGATTGTCCCTGCCTCTGTGTGTAGGTCACCTGAGGACATCTGTTTCCACTCAAACAGGACAGGGTTAAAGGAGCAGCTGATTAGGGGGCTCTGGCTCACTCAGGCTTGGGAGAGGGAGTGGTTTGGAATGCGGGGTGAGCCTGCGGTGGCAGAGGCCGACGTGACATTGCAGCATCCTGAGATGTGCCGTGTGTTCTTCCGGGGAAGTTGTCCCTGGATCACGGGACCCTGGCAGTGGCAGGCGGCACAGGCTCCCAGGAGGCGAGGTGTGGATAGTGACCTGTGCTTGCACACAGGCTTCTTGGTGGTTGTAGCAGCAGCCTTAGCGTTTCATGTCAGTCTCTGGTGTCTGCACTGATAACTGCAGTTCATGCCCGTCTCTGGAGCTTGTTTAGGCGGTGCTCTGAATCCCCTCTCCTCGCCTACCCTGAAACAGTGGTCTCTTGCCTCTTAGGCAGTTCCAGGGGAATCTCTCTGCTTTGCCCTCCACACCCCTGTTGCTGTGCTCTCCTCCGTGGCTCCGAAGCTTCTCCCCCCACCGCCCACCCCCCGTCTCAGCCAGTGAAGGGGCTTCCTAGTGCGTGGAAACTTTTCCTCCTTCACAGCTCCCTCCCAGAGGTGCAGGTCCCTTCCCTATTCTTTTGTCTCTGTTTTTTCTTTTTTCTTTTGCCCTACCCCCAGGTATGTGGGGAGTTTCTTGCCTTTTGGGAAGTCTGAGGTCTTCTGCCAGCATTCAGTAGGTGTTTTGTAGGAGTTGTTCCACATGTAGGTATTTCTGATGTATTTGTGGGTAGGAAGGTGATCTCCATGTCTTACTCCTCTGTCATCTTGAAGGTCTCTCCATCATGTTGTTTTTAATGACAGAAGAAAACGTCTATGAACTGATAGTTTTTAGAAAAAGACATCACATTTCTTTATTTCTCAGGTATATATAATTCGAGATATTATCACAATATCAAAGAAAATTCAACATATGTACTTTTGGAAATGGAATCAAATTACACCCTGTTAATAGGAAGTTACAGTATTTTCCCAAATAGATAAAATCAGAGATATCTAACAATATCTGTACAGCCATGAGGTAAATTGCAATCACTTTGGAGAAATACCAAAAAACTATGAATTATCTCACTAACAGAGTTGGCAGATCATCAGGGACTGTAAATATCTCAAATACGAAAATGTTGAATTAATCTTGTCCAAGGGAAGTTTTAGTAATCTAGTTCATAAAGCTATGATGTGTTCTGGTAACTACCAACAATGTTTAGCATAAATGAATTGCTTTATGCCAATTCCTAATATTCTACTATAATATTCTGCAAGGGAAGACATTTTTAAAAATTTAAAGTAAGATTAAATTATGATCTTGGAACTTTTTCATCTCAGTTATATCAGTTACTTCAGTGGAGCTAACACTGACCTAAATAGACAGGAGATTTGCATTTATTTCAGAGTTCTCCCTCCTTATCACCAGCTTATCAGTGTATGCAAAATGTCCTGGAAAATTCAGTCATTATAAACCTAAGTCAGATCTATGGATAAAGAAAATGTGGTATATTTTATATATATATGAAACATATAGCCTATTATAATACATATACTATATATGTAATATATGGTATATAATATACATAATAGAATATTACTCAGCCTCAAAAAAGAAGGAATTCCTGCCATTTGCAGCAACATGGATGAACTTAGAGGACATTATGCTAAGTGAAATAAGCCAGACACAGAAAGAAATAAGCCATTCACTTATATGTAAAATCTAAAAAAGTAGAACTCATAGAAACAGAGAGTAGAATGGTGGTTGTCAGGGACTGGAGAGTGGGGGAAATAGGAAGATATTGGTCAGAGGGTAAAGTTTTAGTTGTGCAGGATGAAAGAGTTCTGGAGCTCTAATGTACAGCATGGTAACTACAGTTAATAATACTGTATTGTATACTTGAAATTTGCTAAAAGATTATATCTTAAGTGTTCTCACTACAGACACACACAAAGATAACCATGTGAAGAGATGGAAATGTTAATTAGCTTGATTGCGATAATCATTTCACAGTGTATACATGTATCAAAACAACGCGTTGTATACCTTAAATCATACAATTTTTATTTGTCAGGTATACCTCATAAAGCTGAGGGAAAATTCAATTTTTATAACATAAAACTTGCTTCTTATATTTTTTCAAGTAAATTTTTCTATCATTTTAGTCTGCTATCACAGTTTTTGAAAAATGCTATGCGCTTAGAAGATTGACCCTTTTTAGTGTAATTTTAAAGTTGGTTTTGAAGGGCAAGTTGGATTTTACTCAGGGAAAAATGTATATTACTTAAAGGTACTTATTCCAGAACTTTGAACAGAAAGGGCTGTTACAGAAATAATTGTCCTTGTGTCAACTGATATAAGAAAGAATTGCCTCTATCACTGAACCAGATACACCATAGAAGAGATCCTAAACCCTCTATCAGTGACAGGCCTGACCAAAAAAGACATTTCCCAGACTTTCTGATTTAAAGATTTTTAAATTATCATCTGAAAACATGCTTACAGCTAGAAAGTTCATCTTAAATGGGAAACTAACTTTTTTTAATTTTATTTTTTCAACCAGTATCTATTGAGGACCCACCATATGCTGGGCTCATGCTAATAGAAGTTAAAAACAAGCAAACAAATAAAAAGTGTGCTTTCTGATTTCATACATGTGTTATTACAAATTGTTATTAGTTTATGAATTTTAAAAATACAACTCTAATGCACTTTGATCTTGTGTATACTTTACTGATTATAGCACAATATGGCAAATTATACCTTGCTTCTGGCAACTATTCTTTGGAGTGTTTCTTACAAACTTAGAGACAATGCTTTCCTAAAGTCTTTAGGTTGTCAGTACTACAACTTCATGCTGCCACATACTATACAGTTTGACAGAGCAGCAATCTCATCTTGAATTTAGGATTTTGCAAATTCACCAATGGGGCTCAAACATTTCTGAGCCTATTTGAAGAATGGTACGACAGCCCATGATCAATGATATTTATTTGCTTTGGAAAGATTGACTTGCATCATATAAGTAAGGAAAGATTGACTTGCATCAAATAAGTAAGTAATCACTGGGGAAAAAGAGATGATTATGAATACTGCATGGTGTCTACCACTCAGACTTGTCTTTCAGTCCAGCTCCCCAATACCTCCATGTATGCAGAATAGGGAAGCTATAATTGAGACACAGACAAATTCTTCCCCCCCCCAATTCTATAAAACATTTGGGGATACAGGCAGACTTCTCTTACCCTGATGAATCTGATAAAACCACAGCAGAGAATATGATGCCAAAGGTGGCAATGTCAGAGGTCGTGGTACTTGGAGAGGATGCTATATCAAGTAAGGTACAGGCATAGTCCAGAGATAACCCTGGTTCAGGAACAAGTGCCTAGAAGAGCAACATTGACCCTGACTAGGACTGTGGAGCCCAGCAAAGCACTGATCTTGCTTATTTATGAGCGCACACGGGACATTCTTAGACAATCATAGAATGTAGGGGAACTCGGAGCCTTTGCTAGAGGCTGAAGTCATTTCATGCATGTAAAGATAGCCAAACCCAGACTTCCTAAACTCTTCTGATACCAAGTTCCCACTCAAGAGGTCATAGAATATGTCCTGCATATGAGAAAAGTAAGCAAAATGGTAAAATTTGAGTTCTCTTAATTTGGATCCATTCTTAGTCACCAGCTGTTAGAATCCAGGAAATTTTTAATGCTGATATGCAAATTTTTCTGCTTTTATTTAAAAAAAGCTTTTTATACTAAAGTCAATCTAAAACATGTTTAATCACACATAATTATTATTTTGCTATATTGTAATTAAGAATAAATGGTAAGTAGTTCGCAGAAATGACAGTAATTAACATTAATTTTATGCAGACAAAACAATTAAAAATTTTTTCCTGGGTTCATTCTGCCAGTTTCCTGGTACCCATAATCAGTATCAATGTCAAAAATTTTAATCACTATCACACACTTCCATAGGCAGGCACACACCCACATATAAAGTGATGCCCAAATTTCTGAACCTTACTTGCCAACATCAGCAATTCTCTCTTTCTGGAAGGCATGAGGCAGAATATGATCTGGCCTATAAACCTGTATGCTTAGGTGCTGAGGAGTGCTGGCCAGGTGCTCTTACAGTAATCCGGAATGAGACTTAAATGTAGAGTGAGACACAGACATTAAGAGGAGAAATTGAAGGTGGTGGTGACACGTGGAAGAGAGAGAACGTGATGCAAATGTATCACTTGTCCTCAATGTTTCCGAGACATAAAGAGGGAGGAATATTAGAACTGAGAGAGAAGAGGAAGAATAAATGGAAGACACATGGTCAAGACTAGACTTTTTTTTTTAATTTCCCATGTATTTTTTTACTTTATTACAGAAAATTTCAAACTATACTGAATAGTTTAGCCAACCCTGTGAATCCATCAACCAGCTTCAGTATTTTTCAACCAGCTAATCTCATTTCACATATAACTCTACTCTCTCCCTCCCTGGATTATTTATCTGAAGCAAAGTCTAGAGAACATCATTTCATCACCTAATATTTCAGTGAGTATTTTTGAAGATAGATGACTATATAACATTCAGTCATATAAGTGGATCATAAATAATTTATCCATTAAAGTTAGGTTGTATTCATTTTTTAAAAGTTAGGTTGTATTCATTTTTTTCAGTATTACAAATATTGCTATGATGAATATCCATGCATAGAAATATTTGTGTGCATTTCTCATTATTTCCTTAAGGTAAATTCCTAAAAGTGGAATTAATTGGTTAGAGAGTATAAACATTTAGAAAACTCTTGATTGCTTGCTAGAATTGGTAATATCAATTTATACTTCTACCATTATAGTATAGGCAGGTTGTTTGAGCCCTTGCTGGCAGGGGAAGTGATCATTGAAATAATTTCTGCTAATTGGATAGTTGAAAAATTCTGCATGAATTCCCCTTATTTTATTCTTAAACCTTTTCTGACTAGACTTCTTAATATTCTTTTAATACCAAGTCTCCACTCTAGATGCCCTAAGATAACTTAGTCAATTATGAGAGGTTTGAAAAGTTCTTCCATGTGTCAAGCTGTCTTACGTTTTATTGTGTGATTAAAATTGTCTTCTCTGAGTAACAACCTATCAGAATAGACAGAGTCTAATATAAAGCAATAATTGTGATTTTATTCACAATAATTTCCATGAGTTTGTGCCAGAACCTTGAAATTATACTGTGCCAGAAGGTCAAGTAAATGTGGTTCCACTTCTGATAATGGCAGAATTTGCCATTTGTGCCAGTCCTTCCACTGAGAACAATTTAGAAAGCTGGTCAAATTATTAAAAAAAAATCCTATGTGAAGGTATCTGAAGGCTGCTAAGGCAGGGGAGAATTATGGAGGAAACATCAGGGCAAAGAAGTAAATCCAGAGATGAATTTGGCATTTGGGGACACTTTTCCCCAAGGAGCATTAACTGATTGCAGTAGAAGTGGAAAGGAGGTAGAGAAAGATGAAAAGGACTTTCAATAGGACTTATTGGACTAAGAAAAAAATTTGGAATTCAGGATCACTAAGGAAGGGAAGTATTAAACTCCCAAGTTTGGGTGGGGACCTTGAAACCTCAAGCCTAAAAATAAGAATGAAAGTAAAATAGAACCTTCCTCTTCAAGTTTGAAAGCCAGATACAAATTGTCTAATCTGTAATTGAATTAAGGAATTCCAGGATAGCTAGTGTCTATAATTATCTGCCAAAGTGAATTTATGTCTGTCTGGAGGAATATAATATCATATCAGGTTTCAAATTATCTTTTAAACATTTTGTTTATGTTTGGCACTCAGTAAAAACTAACCAATGTAATTAAAAAAACAAACCAGGATAAAAGACAATAGAAACAGAATCAAAAGAAGATTTAGATAATAGTTATCAGACACCATCTAAATTAACTTTGTTTAATATGTTTAAGGAAATAAAACACAAAATAGGAAATTCATGCATAAAATTGGAAACTCATGTATAAAATTGGAAACTCTAAAAAAGAAGCAAGTGGCAATTCTAAAACTGAAAAATTGAAAAATTTCAAATATAAAATTAAGGACTAGATGGACGTTTACCAGTATGTTAGACACAGCTAAACAAAGAAATTAGAATAACCACGCAAAGAAAACATCATGTATAATTGAGTGTAATCTCTACTTTTTTGAGTGTAATCTCTACTTTTACTAATGCTCCTTTAACTATTTAAGCAATTGTCCAGCAATCGTCCCCACCCTCACCTGAACAATGTTGTTCTCAGTGTTACCCTCAGTGCCTCAGTGCTAATTTTGCATCAGCCTCCATCAGTATTCTGCAGCCATCTCCTCAGCCTCTCTCCTTTCTACAACTGTCCCTGGAAGACCATATTCCTTCCTCAGTACCCCTGCATTAGTCACGCAGTTAGTTACGAGTTGCTGAGCCATAACACAAAAAAACAAAAATGGGGGGGTGTTCTTCTAGGTGATATATAACTTCTCTTTTGGACCCTAACAATCAACAACATCAACACAAACAAATATATATTGAATATCACTATGTTCCAGACACTGTTGTAGGTGCTTGGAGATGGATGCATCAGCGAAAACAAAAAGCAAGCAAACAAAAACCCAAAAGTTAAAAATTTCTGTTCTGTAGTGGAGGGAAATGTAAAGGAGACAATAGAGAAAATAAATAAATAATTATATAGTATTCTAGAATGTGAAATCCGTAATAGTAAGTACAGAGTGTTGGTTTTTTTCCATTTATACTGTAATTGAGCTGAGATAAAAATAGATACATTTTTTTTTCTTTCGACCTCTGAAATCTGTTCAGACTAACGTTATGGCACAGCATATGGTGAATTTTTAAAATATTATTTCTATACCTGGAAAGAATGGTTGTTCTATGAGCTATTCCCAACATTTCCATTAGGTGAGTTTTGCTAATGGCATGGTTTAAAATGTTTGTCTTTGCTAATTTTTGGTCTGCTCAATCAATTACTGATAAAAGTATGTAAATTTGACCCATTATAACTGCACATTTGTCTGTCTTTCTTTTTACTTGTATTAAATTTTGCTTTACATTTAATGAGGCTATGTAAGTTATGTGCATGAAAAGTTGGAATTATTTATCTTCCTGGTGAATTAAGCCTTATTGTATTATGATAGGCCTCTCTTAATTTATGGTTCTATTTTTTGCCTTACAGCCCTTTTTGTTTGATATTTGATATAGCAACACAAACTTTCTTTGGATGATGTTTGTATTAAATAGGTTCTCTGGAGCACTTCTTAGCTCCATGTCTTTCACAAGGCTGCAGTGTTGGCAGGGGCTACATTCATCACCAGGTTCAAAGGGAGTAAAGCTTCCAAGAGCCCTCACGTGGCTTCACAGACTGCTGACCCTTGACATTAGTTCCTTCCTGTATGGGTTTTTCCATGAGGGCAGCTTGAAATGTGGCATCTGTGATGGCCTCTCCTGCTCTCTTGCGTGCTTGCTCTGAGTGAAGTCACCTGCCATGCTGTGAGCTTTCCCGGAGGACTGAAGCCTTCTAACTGCCACATGAGTGCACTTGGAAATAAGCCTTATGATGACTATCATCCTGGCCAGAAGCTTGATTGCAGCCTTCTGAGAGACCCTGAGCCAGAGGCATCCAGATAAGCCGTGCCAGCTTCCCCAACATAATGTTTGTTATCTTAAGCTGCTAAATTCTAGAGGTAATTTGTACTATGCAGAAATGATAACTAATACAACTACCAGATGTCAAGAAGTTATTCCAGTTTGTTGAAACCATGTAAGTTCTTCTCTTACGTGAACAATCTGGTTCAAATCAATAACATTTTCTTTTCCCCCCTAATTTTATTGATATATAATTGACATACAACACAGTGTAAGTTTAAGGTGTACAGCATAATAACTTAACATATATATGTATAGTGAAATGATTACCACAATAAGTTTAGTTAGCATCCATCAACTCATATAGTTACAAAAAAAGTTATGTTTTTTTCTTGTGGTGAGAACTTTTAGGATTTACTGTCTCAGCAACTTGCAAATATACCAAACAGCATTGTTAACTACAGTCATCATGGTGTACATTACATCCCTAGTACTTATTTATCTTATAACTGGAAGTTTGTACCTTTTGACCCCCTTCACCAAATTCCCCCACCCCTGCTTTTTTTTTAACCAATTAAGATCAATATGGAAATTTATTATATGGATACATAGATATTATACATATCTCAAGGGCTATAACTGGATCTAATAAGTTTCTGGAGCAAAAACTAGACTCTTTTATTAATCATAGCCATCCCTTCCATTTCTATGCCATAGTTTCTCTGCTCCGGTCTTCAACCTTCTCTCTACACACAGATACATTTCTATCTCTCTCTCATTAAGATTTTACAATTATAGTGAATATTTCTGAATACATTTATGTAATAAAATTTCTGGTATTTTATGTATTTGTAGTTCTATGCTAATCCATTTACTAACTTATGTTTAAAAGCTAATCCATTTCAACTGGGATTGTCCCATTTGGCTTGGCCTAAATTTCAAAGCCACGTGCTCAGAAGAGACTAATTAGAGTCCTTGTGTCCCAGTACAAGTTCCTTGCAGATGGCATCTGTCTGGCTCAGTATGATTATCACTCACCCCTTATGTTTGGAGTTCAACTCAACTGAGAAGTAGGGACAAAAGTCAGAGAGTGATCAAGATACCCATTTTGTTTCTGGTAAAGCTAAATTGCAAGAGTAAGAACAGCATTTGCTTTTAGACAGCCGATCCCCCAAGCTTTCTAGTAATATCAAAAACTATTAACTGATTCTGATAGTGAATCACGAAAGGAGTTAGAAGTTACTATAAACCTGCCGTCTGTGTTGACCAGTGGGAAGTATAGTGGAATGGGAATGCCTACCCTAAATGCCTTTAGAAAGCTGAAGAATCATCAGCTGGTCTGACATGGGACTCAATAATCTGCCTTTTTACGAGGACTGGGGGATCTTGAGGTGGTCCAGGATCACATTTTGAGAAACGTTAAAAGTGCAACTAAAGAGAAGAATCAGTGAGATTGCACAGAGGAAGAGAAAGGAAAATAAAATACAAAAGTGGGTGACAGAAGAACAGGTAAATTTCTGTAGGTGTCAAGAAGTTTGTGTATGTTTGATCTCATTTTGAGATAGAGAACTATTATTGTTTTTCAGAAGTTAGTCGAAATATTTCAAAATGCTGTCTTATTAAGTTATACAATATTCTCATGTTCAGCAAACTTTTTCTGTAAAGGGCCAGATAGTAAATATTTTAGACTTTGCAGCCCACACAGTGTTTTTTGTAACCACTCAGTTCTGCCATTGGAAAGCAAAAGTAGATATTGATAATATGTAAATGAATTGCATAGCTATATTCCAATAAAACTTTATTTACAAGAACAGGCAATGGGTCGTAACTGGCCCATGAACTGTAGTTTGCCAATTTCTGATATAGTTGGTTATCAAGTATTGTCAGCTATTTGAGGAAGACATGAAAGTTAATTGGATTTCTAAAGATTACATAGAAATTCAACAGGAAAATTAAAATTTTAATAAAATTAAATTGTAATTCAGCTTTTTAAAAATTGTAGAACACAATGGAAATTTACAAATAAAAATTCTGAATCAGAGTCTAGTTGGTAAGTTCCAGAGATCTGGGCTTCCTAGTGCGTGGAAACTTTTCCTCCTTCACAGCTCCCTCCCAGAGGTGCAGGTCCCTTCCCTATTCTTTTGTCTCTGTTTTTTCTTTTTTCTTTTGCCCTACCCCCAGGTATGTGGGGAGTTTCTTGCCTTTTGGGAAGTCTGAGGTCTTCTGCCAGCATTCAGTAGGTGTTTTGTAGGAGTTGTTCCACATGTAGGTATTTCTGATGTATTTGTGGGTAGGAAGGTGATCTCCATGTCTTACTCCTCTGTCATCTTGAAGGTCTCTCCATCATGTTGTTTTTAATGACAGAAGAAAACGTCTATGAACTGATAGTTTTTAGAAAAAGACATCACATTTCTTTATTTCTCAGGTATATATAATTCGAGATATTATCACAATATCAAAGAAAATTCAACATATGTACTTTTGGAAATGGAATCAAATTACACCCTGTTAATAGGAAGTTACAGTATTTTCCCAAATAGATAAAATCAGAGATATCTAACAATATCTGTACAGCCATGAGGTAAATTGCAATCACTTTGGAGAAATACCAAAAAACTATGAATTATCTCACTAACAGAGTTGGCAGATCATCAGGGACTGTAAATATCTCAAATACGAAAATGTTGAATTAATCTTGTCCAAGGGAAGTTTTAGTAATCTAGTTCATAAAGCTATGATGTGTTCTGGTAACTACCAACAATGTTTAGCATAAATGAATTGCTTTATGCCAATTCCTAATATTCTACTATAATATTCTGCAAGGGAAGACATTTTTAAAAATTTAAAGTAAGATTAAATTATGATCTTGGAACTTTTTCATCTCAGTTATATCAGTTACTTCAGTGGAGCTAACACTGACCTAAATAGACAGGAGATTTGCATTTATTTCAGAGTTCTCCCTCCTTATCACCAGCTTATCAGTGTATGCAAAATGTCCTGGAAAATTCAGTCATTATAAACCTAAGTCAGATCTATGGATAAAGAAAATGTGGTATATTTTATATATATATGAAACATATAGCCTATTATAATACATATACTATATATGTAATATATGGTATATAATATACATAATAGAATATTACTCAGCCTCAAAAAAGAAGGAATTCCTGCCATTTGCAGCAACATGGATGAACTTAGAGGACATTATGCTAAGTGAAATAAGCCAGACACAGAAAGAAATAAGCCATTCACTTATATGTAAAATCTAAAAAAGTAGAACTCATAGAAACAGAGAGTAGAATGGTGGTTGTCAGGGACTGGAGAGTGGGGGAAATAGGAAGATATTGGTCAGAGGGTAAAGTTTTAGTTGTGCAGGATGAAAGAGTTCTGGAGCTCTAATGTACAGCATGGTAACTACAGTTAATAATACTGTATTGTATACTTGAAATTTGCTAAAAGATTATATCTTAAGTGTTCTCACTACAGACACACACAAAGATAACCATGTGAAGAGATGGAAATGTTAATTAGCTTGATTGCGATAATCATTTCACAGTGTATACATGTATCAAAACAACGCGTTGTATACCTTAAATCATACAATTTTTATTTGTCAGGTATACCTCATAAAGCTGAGGGAAAATTCAATTTTTATAACATAAAACTTGCTTCTTATATTTTTTCAAGTAAATTTTTCTATCATTTTAGTCTGCTATCACAGTTTTTGAAAAATGCTATGCGCTTAGAAGATTGACCCTTTTTAGTGTAATTTTAAAGTTGGTTTTGAAGGGCAAGTTGGATTTTACTCAGGGAAAAATGTATATTACTTAAAGGTACTTATTCCAGAACTTTGAACAGAAAGGGCTGTTACAGAAATAATTGTCCTTGTGTCAACTGATATAAGAAAGAATTGCCTCTATCACTGAACCAGATACACCATAGAAGAGATCCTAAACCCTCTATCAGTGACAGGCCTGACCAAAAAAGACATTTCCCAGACTTTCTGATTTAAAGATTTTTAAATTATCATCTGAAAACATGCTTACAGCTAGAAAGTTCATCTTAAATGGGAAACTAACTTTTTTTAATTTTATTTTTTCAACCAGTATCTATTGAGGACCCACCATATGCTGGGCTCATGCTAATAGAAGTTAAAAACAAGCAAACAAATAAAAAGTGTGCTTTCTGATTTCATACATGTGTTATTACAAATTGTTATTAGTTTATGAATTTTAAAAATACAACTCTAATGCACTTTGATCTTGTGTATACTTTACTGATTATAGCACAATATGGCAAATTATACCTTGCTTCTGGCAACTATTCTTTGGAGTGTTTCTTACAAACTTAGAGACAATGCTTTCCTAAAGTCTTTAGGTTGTCAGTACTACAACTTCATGCTGCCACATACTATACAGTTTGACAGAGCAGCAATCTCATCTTGAATTTAGGATTTTGCAAATTCACCAATGGGGCTCAAACATTTCTGAGCCTATTTGAAGAATGGTACGACAGCCCATGATCAATGATATTTATTTGCTTTGGAAAGATTGACTTGCATCATATAAGTAAGGAAAGATTGACTTGCATCAAATAAGTAAGTAATCACTGGGGAAAAAGAGATGATTATGAATACTGCATGGTGTCTACCACTCAGACTTGTCTTTCAGTCCAGCTCCCCAATACCTCCATGTATGCAGAATAGGGAAGCTATAATTGAGACACAGACAAATTCTTCCCCCCCCCAATTCTATAAAACATTTGGGGATACAGGCAGACTTCTCTTACCCTGATGAATCTGATAAAACCACAGCAGAGAATATGATGCCAAAGGTGGCAATGTCAGAGGTCGTGGTACTTGGAGAGGATGCTATATCAAGTAAGGTACAGGCATAGTCCAGAGATAACCCTGGTTCAGGAACAAGTGCCTAGAAGAGCAACATTGACCCTGACTAGGACTGTGGAGCCCAGCAAAGCACTGATCTTGCTTATTTATGAGCGCACACGGGACATTCTTAGACAATCATAGAATGTAGGGGAACTCGGAGCCTTTGCTAGAGGCTGAAGTCATTTCATGCATGTAAAGATAGCCAAACCCAGACTTCCTAAACTCTTCTGATACCAAGTTCCCACTCAAGAGGTCATAGAATATGTCCTGCATATGAGAAAAGTAAGCAAAATGGTAAAATTTGAGTTCTCTTAATTTGGATCCATTCTTAGTCACCAGCTGTTAGAATCCAGGAAATTTTTAATGCTGATATGCAAATTTTTCTGCTTTTATTTAAAAAAAGCTTTTTATACTAAAGTCAATCTAAAACATGTTTAATCACACATAATTATTATTTTGCTATATTGTAATTAAGAATAAATGGTAAGTAGTTCGCAGAAATGACAGTAATTAACATTAATTTTATGCAGACAAAACAATTAAAAATTTTTTCCTGGGTTCATTCTGCCAGTTTCCTGGTACCCATAATCAGTATCAATGTCAAAAATTTTAATCACTATCACACACTTCCATAGGCAGGCACACACCCACATATAAAGTGATGCCCAAATTTCTGAACCTTACTTGCCAACATCAGCAATTCTCTCTTTCTGGAAGGCATGAGGCAGAATATGATCTGGCCTATAAACCTGTATGCTTAGGTGCTGAGGAGTGCTGGCCAGGTGCTCTTACAGTAATCCGGAATGAGACTTAAATGTAGAGTGAGACACAGACATTAAGAGGAGAAATTGAAGGTGGTGGTGACACGTGGAAGAGAGAGAACGTGATGCAAATGTATCACTTGTCCTCAATGTTTCCGAGACATAAAGAGGGAGGAATATTAGAACTGAGAGAGAAGAGGAAGAATAAATGGAAGACACATGGTCAAGACTAGACTTTTTTTTTTAATTTCCCATGTATTTTTTTACTTTATTACAGAAAATTTCAAACTATACTGAATAGTTTAGCCAACCCTGTGAATCCATCAACCAGCTTCAGTATTTTTCAACCAGCTAATCTCATTTCACATATAACTCTACTCTCTCCCTCCCTGGATTATTTATCTGAAGCAAAGTCTAGAGAACATCATTTCATCACCTAATATTTCAGTGAGTATTTTTGAAGATAGATGACTATATAACATTCAGTCATATAAGTGGATCATAAATAATTTATCCATTAAAGTTAGGTTGTATTCATTTTTTAAAAGTTAGGTTGTATTCATTTTTTTCAGTATTACAAATATTGCTATGATGAATATCCATGCATAGAAATATTTGTGTGCATTTCTCATTATTTCCTTAAGGTAAATTCCTAAAAGTGGAATTAATTGGTTAGAGAGTATAAACATTTAGAAAACTCTTGATTGCTTGCTAGAATTGGTAATATCAATTTATACTTCTACCATTATAGTATAGGCAGGTTGTTTGAGCCCTTGCTGGCAGGGGAAGTGATCATTGAAATAATTTCTGCTAATTGGATAGTTGAAAAATTCTGCATGAATTCCCCTTATTTTATTCTTAAACCTTTTCTGACTAGACTTCTTAATATTCTTTTAATACCAAGTCTCCACTCTAGATGCCCTAAGATAACTTAGTCAATTATGAGAGGTTTGAAAAGTTCTTCCATGTGTCAAGCTGTCTTACGTTTTATTGTGTGATTAAAATTGTCTTCTCTGAGTAACAACCTATCAGAATAGACAGAGTCTAATATAAAGCAATAATTGTGATTTTATTCACAATAATTTCCATGAGTTTGTGCCAGAACCTTGAAATTATACTGTGCCAGAAGGTCAAGTAAATGTGGTTCCACTTCTGATAATGGCAGAATTTGCCATTTGTGCCAGTCCTTCCACTGAGAACAATTTAGAAAGCTGGTCAAATTATTAAAAAAAAATCCTATGTGAAGGTATCTGAAGGCTGCTAAGGCAGGGGAGAATTATGGAGGAAACATCAGGGCAAAGAAGTAAATCCAGAGATGAATTTGGCATTTGGGGACACTTTTCCCCAAGGAGCATTAACTGATTGCAGTAGAAGTGGAAAGGAGGTAGAGAAAGATGAAAAGGACTTTCAATAGGACTTATTGGACTAAGAAAAAAATTTGGAATTCAGGATCACTAAGGAAGGGAAGTATTAAACTCCCAAGTTTGGGTGGGGACCTTGAAACCTCAAGCCTAAAAATAAGAATGAAAGTAAAATAGAACCTTCCTCTTCAAGTTTGAAAGCCAGATACAAATTGTCTAATCTGTAATTGAATTAAGGAATTCCAGGATAGCTAGTGTCTATAATTATCTGCCAAAGTGAATTTATGTCTGTCTGGAGGAATATAATATCATATCAGGTTTCAAATTATCTTTTAAACATTTTGTTTATGTTTGGCACTCAGTAAAAACTAACCAATGTAATTAAAAAAACAAACCAGGATAAAAGACAATAGAAACAGAATCAAAAGAAGATTTAGATAATAGTTATCAGACACCATCTAAATTAACTTTGTTTAATATGTTTAAGGAAATAAAACACAAAATAGGAAATTCATGCATAAAATTGGAAACTCATGTATAAAATTGGAAACTCTAAAAAAGAAGCAAGTGGCAATTCTAAAACTGAAAAATTGAAAAATTTCAAATATAAAATTAAGGACTAGATGGACGTTTACCAGTATGTTAGACACAGCTAAACAAAGAAATTAGAATAACCACGCAAAGAAAACATCATGTATAATTGAGTGTAATCTCTACTTTTTTGAGTGTAATCTCTACTTTTACTAATGCTCCTTTAACTATTTAAGCAATTGTCCAGCAATCGTCCCCACCCTCACCTGAACAATGTTGTTCTCAGTGTTACCCTCAGTGCCTCAGTGCTAATTTTGCATCAGCCTCCATCAGTATTCTGCAGCCATCTCCTCAGCCTCTCTCCTTTCTACAACTGTCCCTGGAAGACCATATTCCTTCCTCAGTACCCCTGCATTAGTCACGCAGTTAGTTACGAGTTGCTGAGCCATAACACAAAAAAACAAAAATGGGGGGGTGTTCTTCTAGGTGATATATAACTTCTCTTTTGGACCCTAACAATCAACAACATCAACACAAACAAATATATATTGAATATCACTATGTTCCAGACACTGTTGTAGGTGCTTGGAGATGGATGCATCAGCGAAAACAAAAAGCAAGCAAACAAAAACCCAAAAGTTAAAAATTTCTGTTCTGTAGTGGAGGGAAATGTAAAGGAGACAATAGAGAAAATAAATAAATAATTATATAGTATTCTAGAATGTGAAATCCGTAATAGTAAGTACAGAGTGTTGGTTTTTTTCCATTTATACTGTAATTGAGCTGAGATAAAAATAGATACATTTTTTTTTCTTTCGACCTCTGAAATCTGTTCAGACTAACGTTATGGCACAGCATATGGTGAATTTTTAAAATATTATTTCTATACCTGGAAAGAATGGTTGTTCTATGAGCTATTCCCAACATTTCCATTAGGTGAGTTTTGCTAATGGCATGGTTTAAAATGTTTGTCTTTGCTAATTTTTGGTCTGCTCAATCAATTACTGATAAAAGTATGTAAATTTGACCCATTATAACTGCACATTTGTCTGTCTTTCTTTTTACTTGTATTAAATTTTGCTTTACATTTAATGAGGCTATGTAAGTTATGTGCATGAAAAGTTGGAATTATTTATCTTCCTGGTGAATTAAGCCTTATTGTATTATGATAGGCCTCTCTTAATTTATGGTTCTATTTTTTGCCTTACAGCCCTTTTTGTTTGATATTTGATATAGCAACACAAACTTTCTTTGGATGATGTTTGTATTAAATAGGTTCTCTGGAGCACTTCTTAGCTCCATGTCTTTCACAAGGCTGCAGTGTTGGCAGGGGCTACATTCATCACCAGGTTCAAAGGGAGTAAAGCTTCCAAGAGCCCTCACGTGGCTTCACAGACTGCTGACCCTTGACATTAGTTCCTTCCTGTATGGGTTTTTCCATGAGGGCAGCTTGAAATGTGGCATCTGTGATGGCCTCTCCTGCTCTCTTGCGTGCTTGCTCTGAGTGAAGTCACCTGCCATGCTGTGAGCTTTCCCGGAGGACTGAAGCCTTCTAACTGCCACATGAGTGCACTTGGAAATAAGCCTTATGATGACTATCATCCTGGCCAGAAGCTTGATTGCAGCCTTCTGAGAGACCCTGAGCCAGAGGCATCCAGATAAGCCGTGCCAGCTTCCCCAACATAATGTTTGTTATCTTAAGCTGCTAAATTCTAGAGGTAATTTGTACTATGCAGAAATGATAACTAATACAACTACCAGATGTCAAGAAGTTATTCCAGTTTGTTGAAACCATGTAAGTTCTTCTCTTACGTGAACAATCTGGTTCAAATCAATAACATTTTCTTTTCCCCCCTAATTTTATTGATATATAATTGACATACAACACAGTGTAAGTTTAAGGTGTACAGCATAATAACTTAACATATATATGTATAGTGAAATGATTACCACAATAAGTTTAGTTAGCATCCATCAACTCATATAGTTACAAAAAAAGTTATGTTTTTTTCTTGTGGTGAGAACTTTTAGGATTTACTGTCTCAGCAACTTGCAAATATACCAAACAGCATTGTTAACTACAGTCATCATGGTGTACATTACATCCCTAGTACTTATTTATCTTATAACTGGAAGTTTGTACCTTTTGACCCCCTTCACCAAATTCCCCCACCCCTGCTTTTTTTTTAACCAATTAAGATCAATATGGAAATTTATTATATGGATACATAGATATTATACATATCTCAAGGGCTATAACTGGATCTAATAAGTTTCTGGAGCAAAAACTAGACTCTTTTATTAATCATAGCCATCCCTTCCATTTCTATGCCATAGTTTCTCTGCTCCGGTCTTCAACCTTCTCTCTACACACAGATACATTTCTATCTCTCTCTCATTAAGATTTTACAATTATAGTGAATATTTCTGAATACATTTATGTAATAAAATTTCTGGTATTTTATGTATTTGTAGTTCTATGCTAATCCATTTACTAACTTATGTTTAAAAGCTAATCCATTTCAACTGGGATTGTCCCATTTGGCTTGGCCTAAATTTCAAAGCCACGTGCTCAGAAGAGACTAATTAGAGTCCTTGTGTCCCAGTACAAGTTCCTTGCAGATGGCATCTGTCTGGCTCAGTATGATTATCACTCACCCCTTATGTTTGGAGTTCAACTCAACTGAGAAGTAGGGACAAAAGTCAGAGAGTGATCAAGATACCCATTTTGTTTCTGGTAAAGCTAAATTGCAAGAGTAAGAACAGCATTTGCTTTTAGACAGCCGATCCCCCAAGCTTTCTAGTAATATCAAAAACTATTAACTGATTCTGATAGTGAATCACGAAAGGAGTTAGAAGTTACTATAAACCTGCCGTCTGTGTTGACCAGTGGGAAGTATAGTGGAATGGGAATGCCTACCCTAAATGCCTTTAGAAAGCTGAAGAATCATCAGCTGGTCTGACATGGGACTCAATAATCTGCCTTTTTACGAGGACTGGGGGATCTTGAGGTGGTCCAGGATCACATTTTGAGAAACGTTAAAAGTGCAACTAAAGAGAAGAATCAGTGAGATTGCACAGAGGAAGAGAAAGGAAAATAAAATACAAAAGTGGGTGACAGAAGAACAGGTAAATTTCTGTAGGTGTCAAGAAGTTTGTGTATGTTTGATCTCATTTTGAGATAGAGAACTATTATTGTTTTTCAGAAGTTAGTCGAAATATTTCAAAATGCTGTCTTATTAAGTTATACAATATTCTCATGTTCAGCAAACTTTTTCTGTAAAGGGCCAGATAGTAAATATTTTAGACTTTGCAGCCCACACAGTGTTTTTTGTAACCACTCAGTTCTGCCATTGGAAAGCAAAAGTAGATATTGATAATATGTAAATGAATTGCATAGCTATATTCCAATAAAACTTTATTTACAAGAACAGGCAATGGGTCGTAACTGGCCCATGAACTGTAGTTTGCCAATTTCTGATATAGTTGGTTATCAAGTATTGTCAGCTATTTGAGGAAGACATGAAAGTTAATTGGATTTCTAAAGATTACATAGAAATTCAACAGGAAAATTAAAATTTTAATAAAATTAAATTGTAATTCAGCTTTTTAAAAATTGTAGAACACAATGGAAATTTACAAATAAAAATTCTGAATCAGAGTCTAGTTGGTAAGTTCCAGAGATCTAATGTATAACAAACAGTGTAACTAAAGTTAACAATACTGTATTGTATACTTGAAATTTGCTAAGAGGGTATATCTTAAGTATTCTCAACATAAAAAAAAAGAAAGAAAGGAAGAGAAAATAGCAACTTTATGAGGTGATGGATATGCTAAATAGCTTTGATTATTTCATAATGTACATGTATTTCAAATCATTAAGTTGTATATCTTAAATATATATAATTTTATACCTCAGTAAAGCTGGGAAAAAGTCTATTTGGCAAGTAGACTCTGATGAGCAAAGAACAGTTAAAAAATAATAAGCTACCTATAGTTCTTAAAAGAAAAGATATTTCTTCTGAACAGCTTTTAGTAATTACTAAAGATTATAACATATGCTAAGAAAATCATGATAGAAGGGAAAATCATATTTTTAACTTGCATCTAAAGAATATTAATAGAAAATCTTACATATTGAAAATGTCTTTTTAAAATAGAGTGGACATGTCCATCCCTTTCATTGACTCTAAAACATTACTTGCTCTTAGAAAAGGATTTCAGGTTCAAATATATCATCAGTGCCCAAATGTCAAGGGTTAAGAGATGTTCAATGAAATGTGGTTAGTGAAATGTCATGTGGCAGAATTCCAATCATGAAATGCTATAAAATGAGGGGTCATGGCAACCTGTGGTGTGAAAGAAAATGTCAGTAATGGAGCAGAACAGTAAATAACACTATCCTGCTTGTTATCTAAATGAACACTCGGCAATTCATTTCATTTTCACTTGATCACTTCACTTCCCCTCTCTTTATAATCTATGCACATATGAGTGCCCCCTTTTTCTTGCTCTCTCCCTCCCCTACATAAGTTTTAAGCAGACACTGTTTAAATACTTTTAAAAGATAAACAAAACTGATATAAAATAGAAAACCCCATAGAGTTCAATGGTAGGTATTATTTCTCACAATATATTCTGTTAAAATATAGTGAGCTTAAGATATTATAATATGATAGAAATGAGATCTTGGGCCAGTTAGAGTTTGGAAAACTACTCATAGTTGTTCAACCTCACAGTCTTATTAAGAGAAAGGCAATCTGAGCTCTGCTTTCCTGTTCTCTATGTTTTTTAGCCAATATTTTTCATGTTCTCTAGCACACTTGATCTTATGTGTGGTACTTTATGGTGTCTACCACTACAGAATTATGCTATTCACAAATATTGTGGCCAAAACACGTCCAATTTGCCAGGAGTCAGGCTAGTTTGTGTGGAGAATGTAGGAGCTCTGGAAATAGATAGTGCTTTGGCGGGTAGGGTAGACTGTTACTTTGGTTATCAGCCAATTAACTAGCCTCCCAGTACCCTCATCCTTGTGAAGTTTCCCCTCTAAATCTGGGCTGGCTCTGAATCTGCTTTAATTAATAAAATGTTGTAGGAGTAACACTGTGCCAGTTCTTGCCTAAAGCCTTAGGAAAACCCAGAAATTTTTGCTTTTGCACTTTGCACTTTTGCATTTTAAGAGGAACCAGCTGCCGTGTAAGAATTCCGGCTACCTTGAGAACACTATGCACTGAGGAGGGTCAAGCTGATCATGTGAAGAGTCCACATGGATGAAAGGTGAGGTGCCCAGTCAACAGTAAGAACAGAGGCCCGTGGCATATAACCCTAGTGGAACTGACGTAACCAGCCCCCAATCACTTGAGCACCAGCTGGTCCCGTGTGCTACAAAGATGAGCTGAGCCATTCCCACCATCCTCTGTCCAAATTCCTGTCCCACAGAATCATGAGCAAATAAAATGGTGGTTGTTTCAAGCCACTAAGTTTTGGGATATTTATATGGAAACAATATAAATATAATTGGAATTGAAGAAGAGGGACAATCACAGGCAAAGCCAGGAAAAGATAAAGACTCTGGTAACCTAACAGTGTTCTTGAGGAAAATCCGAAAAATGTCATTGCATATACCCAAACACAGTCTGCCATGGGTGCTCTCAGACTAATTATGTACCATTACACCAGGTATTCTTTTAACAAGTGAGATGAGATAATATGGTCTCATCGAACAACAAAGGGATAAATACTTTTTAGCTTTGGGGGACATACATCCTATCTGGGGGGGCAGGAAATAGAAACATTCCTTCTGTATATTACTTTTAATAGAAAGGTCAAGAAAAAACAAAATTTGTTAAGGTTTGCATTTCTCTGTTTTGCATTGGTAAAGAAAATTTTGATACAGGCAAAGTATTATGTGGGCTTGGGATTTTTATGGTCGGGAGAGGGACTGGGGCTGCAGTAAAGGTTCCATTGCAAAAAAGGGCATGAATTTTCTGTCAGTGCCAAAGAAGGGAGCATCTGGGCTTTCTTATAAGCTTGTCCAGAGGTGAAGACAAAGGGGAAGAAGCAGTAGTGAGGCTCAAAAGCTTTCAGCAATCAAGCATCCAAAAATGGAGTCAATTTTTTTGCTATAATCCACCTCCTGATGTTTGACTGATGCCTGAAATGTGTTATGTTCATGTAATTGAATTTGAACTTATTTAAGTAAGCCATTATTGCACTCTATGAGGCCTATATTGTATGAGACTGACAAGAGAAAGAAAAAAATGTCTTCTTCAAAGGCCCAGCATTATATATCCTGAAAAGTAAAATAAAGGCCTTGGTCACTATCAATAAAATCTGGAACTCTGAAGAGAATCAGGAGCATCTTGGTGAGGACTTGGGCTCTACTTTAGTTTGTATGGAGACACTTGTGACCTTGATTTATGTTTTGAGTATCTGTGAGACAAGAAATTATCAGAATTCTTTACCCATAAGTGGACAATAACACATAAAGGATTGATTGGGTGGATCAGACAGCCAGATCATTTGCAATGGCTCAAGAGACTAATATTGTACAGATAGGGCTGATTGCTGGCCAAGGCATCCAGTGCTAAGATGCCTGACTTCTGATGCTTCAGTGCCTGAAGTTTTACCAATTGTGTTGACCCTTGTGTCCTGTCCTTCATCAAGGACATCCTGGTTAAGGGATGGAAAGCAGCTGCTCTCCAATGAGCTCCATCATTTGTGATAGTGATAATGTCATCCATAAAGTTTACAAATTCCCTTTGCTGTTCATTTAGTTGATTCCAAGGAGCTCAGGTAGCCAGAGGAACGTGGAGAGGAGTTACATTCTCTAGCACTCTGTTATATAGCAAAAGACATATGACAGAAGAGGGCAACCACTCCTAAAGGTGGGATAAGTCAGAGGGCCCAAGTTTGGCTCTGTCCCATAACAAGAAGTCTCAGTAGTCATGCTGAGCTTGAGAGTTGCTGCTTCCATGACCCAACAATTTAGGTAGGTGTGGGTATGGAGGATCAGGTCACATGCCCAGTGTGTGTCCAGAAATTGCCACAGTAATGACATACAACATGGGATGAAGGAGGGCCGTTTTTCCCGAAGCCTATGAACAATTTTTGACCATTATAGGTGGTCCAGAAATGCCAAAAGACATGAGAGGAAGTTACTAAAGCCTTTACAGTAAAGGATTCTCTGGGGACACTTACAAGAGTGCCTGCTGTGTCACAATTGGATAGATTCTAGAGTTTTGCTGTAATCTACAATAGCGAAATAATCACCAGTTGCTGTTTGTGTGGAGTCAATAATTTCAGTATTATTGGGTATGGAAACCTTAATGCATGAGACAAAGGCATCAAGTTTGTGGTACTCTACTGTGTGATGCCATTCATTCTTTCCAAGTATAAGAGGAGGCGAAATTAGACTACTAAATGGAGAAACAGTGGGAATAACCACTGTTTCCTAAATAGGTCTTTTATAATGGGGATCAATCCTTGAAGTCCCCGGTTCTGGTTTACCCTTGAGCTATATTAACTATTTTAACTAGACAGAGGGTCCATGTGGTCCCATTTTGTCAAATTAATTTGTAAGTGCAAAGACAGTTTAATTTTAATTTACTGTTCATTAAGTCAGGACATTCCAATGGCTAAAATGAAGCACATGTCCTCTACTTTATGTTCAATAACTCCTCTAAGATCTTAGGGGGTGTACTTTGTTTCAGTTTAGTGGGCTTCCCCAGTGTAACTGTAAATTGAGCCCCCATATGATGAAAGACCATGAAGTTTTGCCAGTTTGTGCATTTCAGCAGATGTTAAAGTTAATTGAGAACCTTTGCTGTAGAGGCACAAAACCCAATCAGCACCCTTTTTTTTTCTTATGCTGTGTAAATTATTTTAGTAACTTTTGGATTTCCAGTTGGATCAAACTGTGAACCTCTTTTTTATTTATTTTTATATGTTTCCTCCCTTTGTATCCAGGTTTCTTGCTTGCTTGCTTTGTATGTGCCTGTGTGTGTCTGTGTGTGTGTGTGTGTGTGTGTGTGGTTACTGGATTCCTCTCTACCCTGGTCATATTTATATACTCCTTGCTCCAGAGAGCATCAAATCAGTATCATCAGGGTTAAGGACCTCCCCTCTAGCAAAAGTTGAATTAATCCTTGATTGTACTACAGGAATGCCATGGGTATTTTTCCCTGTACTTCTGATGATCAGCATCTTTTTTGGCAACAGAGACATAAGTACAACAATAGCAGCACCAGCAAAGGCGTTTTGTAGGGTCCTAATAAGCCACCTGCTTTTAGGAGTGTGGAATTCCACAATTCAAATTTTCAGATAATGACTGCTATTCACATAGTGACTGTTCTTCCTCTATGTGAGTTACCACCCAATGAACCCACATTTATTACATAGGGTGTAATCTTTCTTTCCCCTGAATGCCCTGTAGAATGATGGCATACACCTGAATGAAACAAACCAGGTCACAGTTGGTCACAGGGCAAGAGTCATTCTCTGAATCTAGGGTCAGTAACAGCTTATGCTTGAACTGACGCACAATGATTTAATCTAAGACACACAGATGGGTCTGGGCATATGAGACACATGACCCAGGGCTGCTTTAATGAGGACCTGAATCCCATACTTCTTTCCCCGAAAGCCAATTAATTATTGAAACTTCTGTCTTAGATTAGTTAGAACTATAACAGAAGCTCAGTAGAACTCAGCAACTGTAGCACAAAGTAGCACAGCTCAAATTGCAGGCTAGCCAGCAGGCAGCAGCTCAAAGTGCATGCCTGCTATCTAGGCAGCAGAGCCAGTGAGCAAGCCAAAGAAAATGAAGGAACACCTCTCCCCACCCCCCACCTCACCCCGCCCAAGTGATGGTGATCTTTGTCTCGGCACTCCACTCTTAGAGCCAACAGTGGTCATTCTGCAGAGACAGGGACCATACACAGACACAGAACGGGCCCCCACCAAAATTTGTTTTAGATGTCAAGTCTGAAGACTCCAGGCACACACCAAGAGGGTATGAGAAAGGTTTATTATTTACACAATGCGAGTTTCTGGGAAGAGGACAGCAGGCTTCCCAAGCAGGTCCGAAAGTGGCTTGAGAGAACAGAGAAAAGAGACTGCTTTGGGGTTTTAATGATGATTAAGGGATGACAGTAAGGGGCTTTTGTGGTTTGAACCTTCTTCCAGAGGAGGGAGCACCTAGGCTTTCTTATTAGCTTGCCAAGGTGTGAGGCAGGAATAAAAGAGGAATGGTGAGTTTTAAAAGTTCTCAGCAGTTAAACATCAAAATTGAAGTCAGACTCCATTTCAGAGGGATTTCTGGCCCCAACTGTTGTTAATGGAGTGAATTGCCAAGGAAAGTTATAGACCGTATAAGCTTAGGGGAGTTTAGGTAACATGCTGTGGAAGATGCTATGGTGGATCACTGGACCACCTCAGAGGCCAACTGGGCATTTATAATACCTTCTGAAGGGAAAGAGAAGTATGAGAGCAAAGCTTTACGTGACAACTCACCGTGAAAAGTAAGACATTTTATTTTTTTTTACATTGTGGAATTTTAACAAGCCAACTTTTAAAGATAATAACTCACATAATCAATATTCACCACTGTAGTCCACATGGAGAAGCATACATGGTACCGAGTCCAGTTCATGTCATTGGGTCCATAGCATAGGGTACTGTGCAAACATTGGCTAAATGAATATATGAATTTTATGGGGTTTCTGACTTTAAAGACTACTTTCTCATAGTATATCTCATTTGATATTTAAATATCTTCTCTGAGAAAGACACTTATCTACATTTTATAGGCAAGCAAACCAAGGTTCAGAGAATATAATACTTTTGCTCAAATTCAAGCAGCAGAAGAACCAGGGTTCAAGCCTAGTTATATCGAAAGACTTGTGTGTTTCTTACCAAATTGCACTGTCCCTGCTAGGGTTAGAGATACCTGATCTCTATTTGGAAATAAATGAGATTATCTCTGAGTACTTTCTGTTATTTTTTTTTTTCATTTTTCAAACGAAAAATTCTTCTTCAAAACTCTGCTTCATAGTTTAAAAGCTGTTTCAATGAATGGTAAAAAAAAAAAAAAAAGAAAAGAAAAATCTCTTAGACATATCTAATTCTAATAGCACTTAACTCCACTGATTCACAAACTGTTGTTCAAACACTTTATGTCTGAAGTAGTTCTCATTTCTTCCACTAACACATATTAAAAGTCCAGATTTGGGTCTTCTAAATTATTCATTTATTATGCTTGAAGTATTTTGAATATTTTTGAAGATTCAAAGGGAAAAGAAACTATCAGATCTCCCTCCAAAGTAGTGCTTCATATCCTCTTAAGTCAATGTAAAATTGTGTCTGGGAGATGGGTTTTAATTGACTATAATCCTAAGTGGAATTTATTTAAAGGTCCTTATCACTCTGATTACTCAATCCGTCATCAACTTTCAAGTTCAAAAGCTATGTGAAATATGTTCCTTAAATAGGTGTGTCACATGAAAACTCTCACAGCATTGCAAATATGTTTTTAAGGAACAAAGCTTACAGTAAGTGTTAGAAAGCTGAATTATATTTTGTTGTCAGTTTAGTCCTCTCAAGGAGACCATTTTCAAAACCATGCAGTATAAAATTCCATCTACACTTCGATTCCTGAAGCATCTAATAATTAAATCTCTGCCATTGTTATTCCATCTATTAATGTCCTAGATATTTCAGATAACATTCCCAGGTGTCTTGAAAACATTTCTCTCTCGGATAGAAAAACACTGTCATTAACCAGACTTGCCCTTCTTGGCATCTCTCTTTCCTTAGACTCCTGGTAGGCTGGTCCATCAGACCAAAGCTCATACAAGTACAGATCTATCTGAATCCTAAGGTAAAAATTGCTTAGATTCTCACCCTGAAACCCTGCAAAAGGCTAGGTGATAAACTTCCAAATATAGGTTTAACTTCAAAGAAATATGATTTACCTATTGCAAAGGCATTGCTTTTTTTGTTAATTATATGCCTTCCTACTAATTCCTAGAAGGTACGTTTCTGAAATTTAAAGAAATATAATGACATCACTACCTGTGAACTCCTCTGTTAGTATGTGATAACAAACACAGGGCATTACCTCTACTTAACTTGTTTCTTTGTGTGTGTGTGTGTTGGTGCAGGGGGCACGTTAGTTGGGGGGGGGGCTGTAATTTTCATAGTACTTACCGTACTTTTCTATGACAATTTAATTCCCTGTCTTCTTCTTCAACAAGATGGTAGGATTCATGAAGATGCTTTAGTTCTTACAATACTAACACTGGACTTTGCAAATAGTAGGCATTTGGTTAATGTTTATTGAACTAAATTTTTAAATAAAAGTGATTTTCCCCCCTCTATTATACCTTCTGTGTGGAAACCTTGAGCAGTTCAAAATATATGGAAATATTTGGGGAGATATTTTTCCGTATCAGTACCTTCCATTTTAAGGAGGATGGGTTTGTGTAATAAATTGTACCGTGAATTTTTGATCCATGTGTTATTGTTGCTGTCTTGAGTTTAATAAGAAGGTTTCAAAAGAAAAGAAATATTTTTAGACTCGCATTATTAATAGTGCCGTTGCATCCTGTTTCAACAGGAGTTATGCTGAGTGCTTTTATTTAGTGTGACCAATTAGTACTCAAATAATGCTTTAACTATTTTTAACTTCTTCTTCTGTGATATGCTACTTTTGGAAATAAAATGAAGTCTTTGGTGGGAGTGATAAACATATTCCACATATGACACTGCTAGTGTTACAACACCTGAATCTTACGCCTCTCTCTTCTCTGAGTTCTAGAACTTCCTCTAGATGTAAATCAGCAATCTTTATTCTCAAATGATGCTTAAGTCACTTTTGTAAAACCCATTATGACCTGCAAGTTTTGGTCCTGTAATCACCCAAGAAGGAGTAGTTTAGTTGAAATCAACCTGAGATTGTGATAAGTTCCTAAGTCATTGTAGACATCTTCAGTTCTAGCCTCTGTGGCTTGAACAATTGGGTTTCTTACATGACCCAATATATCCCCATGGTTATCAGGAAACATGCATTTCTGCATAGGTAGAAATGGGACATGATTTTTTCAGTTTTCAAATCCCGTGATAAATAGGACTTGCTCACACTTTTATCTTCCCCCACTTGGAATTAATTTACAGTTAACCCTTGAACAACATGGGTTTGAAATCTGTGGTCCATTTATACGCACATTTTTTTTCAATAATAAATACTGCAGTCCTGCAGGGTCAGGGTTGGTTGACTTCATGTATGTGGAACTGCAGATATGGAGGAACCATGCATAGAGAAGGTTGACTATGGGTTATACTCAGGTTTGTGACTACACTGAAGGTAGGCACCCCTAACCACCGCATTGTTCAAGGGTCAACTAATTGTGCTAGCATCCTAAGAAGATTCCTTGCTACCACTCTCAACTCTACCCTCCTAAATATTTTAATCACTGAGTATTAATAATAAACATAAGAATGTTATTCTCAAGTTTCAACCTTCCCAAGGTAACTCATTTCCTACAGAGTAAATTCAAATTTGTTAACAATAAATCAAAGATCAGTTTCATTCCATCTGATCACTTATCACCTACCACTTTAAGCCCCCAAAATGCCAGAATGCCTCTAATAAACCTACAGGAATTTCACAGTTCAGTGAGCACTGCCCTGTATGCACTTCCTACCTTGCTTCACCTAGCTTTCTATCCTTCATGTCTGCTATTATTTCCTTCAGGAAGCCCAAGGTGCAGGTAGGAACCTTTGCATTGAAAGATTTCCCTGAAATCCTGAACATACTTCTAATCTATCAATCAAAATGTATTTATTTTATGCCTATTATATCCTAACTAGTCACTATAATATACTATAATTTTTTAAAAAATCCCTATGACTATCTCCTGGAAGTTCTTCAAAGATGTGGGTCATGTCTAATGTGCTTTTAGCCTCCCCAGCACTAGTGCAAGTGGTACATAATAGAGGCTAAGTAATTATTGGTTAAACTGAACTGAACCAGAAATTAAAAGGGGAATACAAAATTATCCTCTTCGGTCAGGTATGGCTCTCCTAAGGGAGAAAAAAAGACCAAAATCAACTAGTTATTGCTAGCTTATTTTTAAAAAACTCAAAGCCAATCCTTGACACCATCAGTGGAGATAGACTCTAATATAAATTTGTACACAACATTATTGAAATGATTTTTATTTGGACTTGAAAAACTTTATATTAACTTTTAATTAGAATAAAATTCAGGAGCACCAGTTCTTATCACAGGTGATTTTCATTAGTTGAGTAGTAAAAAATTAATTTGACTTCCATGTCCTCTTGTTGCAATATTTAGCAAAGGTAAATGACATAAATTCAATAAGGCTCAAAATTGTATCTTCCTCCCAGTTTCACAGATAATAATTTCTATGATGGATTCTTTTGAAAAAATGTGGACCAGAATAAATCAGAGGTAGAATAAAATTGATTAGATTAGCATACCACAGCTTAGCCAGGAGACAAACTCAGGGGTCAGTTTTAGGGGAGAAGAATCAGATACAAGTTTTATTAGAGTTATGATGAGCTACACACACATCGAAAAGCTCCTTGGGCCACTCTTTTTTTTTTTAAGCTGTGTGTGTGTATATATATGTATATATATATTTTTAAATTGACATATGGATGATGTACAATATTAAAACCACTCTTTCATACAGAAATAATCCAATACTTTATAGACACCTTAAGAGACAAGAGTTCTGGCAAAGTTGTATGTTGACAGTGAGTTTTTTTATCCATAACCCCATGAGTTGCCTGTTTGGTGCCATTAAATGAAACACTGATTATTAGAAATGAACTCATGCATTTAGACTGCTGAGAAATTGCCCTCAGCTCTCTGTGTCTGTTTTATGTGGGAGCATCACATCTTTTGAATTGACCTGAGGAACTAGGTATAAACTTTGTCAATATGGCCAAATAGAGAGTGCCCAGACTTAATATGCTTTTGTCCAATGAATCCTCTCTTCTCCCATCCAGTTACCTCTCAAGTTAATTCAGGTAGTCCAAACCTTCTTTTCACACAATCCTCCTTCCTCTCTATCATAAGATATATTCCTCTCCATCAAGTTATTACCTCTCCCAGGAATATTGCAGTTTATTTTCCTCTTCTTGTCTACTAATGGATTTTCTTTTCAATTATCAAATTAATATATAGAAACATTCTTAACCAGACCAAATTACTGGATTAACTAACACCTCTGTAAAATGATCAGATTGGTATTATTGCACATTGAATTTATGGCTAGTAGGTTATTCTACTCTAAGTACACACACATCCAGGTAAGCTGGATGTTTAACAAAAATCAGGTTTTTTGCCTGTAAATCCATTAATGCCAGTTTTCTTTACTGTGGTACTTTCTAATTCTGGAAGTGAGGCATGTCATGTTCATGCATGGATGGGAAAAATGATGACAGCTACCTTTGGAAAGTAATTAAAGTAAATTAATTAATTAAAGTAAAGTAATGGTACGGGTACATAAACAGACATATAGCTCAATGGAACAGAATAGAGAGCCCAGGAATATGCCCATGCACTTACAGTCATTTGATTTACAACAATGGAGGAAGACTATACATCAGAGAAAAGACAGTCTGTTCAATAAGTGGTGCTGGGAAAACTGGACAGCTACGTTTAAAAGAATTAAATTAGAACACTCCCTCACACCATATACAAAAATAAACTCAAAATGGATTAAGGACCTGAATGTAAGACTGGAAACTGTAAATCTCCTAGAAGAAAGCATAGGCAGAACACTGACATAAATTGTAGCAATGATTTTTTTGGATCTGTCTCCTAAAACAAAAAAACAAAAGCAAAAATAACCAAATGAGACCTAATTACACTTAAAAGCTTTTGCACGGGACTCCAGGAGGGCTCACACCATGGAGTACTTCCCAGAACTTCTGAAGCTGCCAGTGTCCTTGTCCATGTGGTGAGCCACAGCCACCTCCCGCCTCTGCAGGAGACCCTCCTACACTAGCAGGACAAGGCAAGACAGTGAAAATTTTGGGAAAATCTACCTCAAATATCAGTGCATCAAACCCCACTGTGTCCTCAGCAAACACTCCAGGGTCTTGGTGATCTGGCCTGGTGTCAGGCCTGAGCCTCGGAGGTGGGAGAGCCAAGTTTAGGACATTGGACCACCAGAGACCTCCCAGACCCATGTAATATCAGTTGGTGAGAGATCTCCCAGAGATCTCTGTCTGAATGCTAAGACCCAGCTCCACCTAACGGCCAGCAAGATGCAGTGCTGGACGCCCCATGCCAAACAACTAGTAAGACAGGAACACAACTCCACCCATTAGCAGAGTGACTGCCTAAAATAATACTAAGTTCACAAACACCCCAAACACACCACTGGATGCGGTCCTGCCCACCAGAGAGACAAGATCCAGCCCCACCCACCAGAACACAAGCACCAATGCCCTCCACCAGGAAACCTACACAAGCCACTGAACCAACATCACCCACTGGGGGCAGACACCAAAAACAATGAGAGCTACGAAACTGCAGCCTGCAAAAAGGAGACCCCAAACACAGTAATTTAAACAAAATGAGAAAGAGAAATATGCAGCAGATGAAGGAGCAAGGTAAAAATCCACTAGACCAAAGAAATGAAGAGGAAATAGGCAGTCTACCTGAAAAGGAATTCAGAATAATGATAGTAAAGATGATCCAAACTCTTGGAAATCGAATGGAGAAAATACAAGAAACGTTTAACAAGGACCTAGAAGAACAAAGGAGCAAACGAACAATGATGAACAAGACAGTAAATGAAATTAAAAATTCTCTAGAAGGAGTCAATAGCAGAATAACTGAGGCAGAAGAATGGATAAGTGACCTGGAAGATAAATAGTGGAAATAACTGCCGCAGAGAAGAATAAAGAAAAAAGAATGAAAAGAATTGAGGACAGTCTCAGAGACCTCTGGGACAACAATAAAGGCACCAACATTCGAATAATAGGGGTCCCAGAAGAAGAAGAGAAAAAGAAAGGGACTGAGAAAATATTTGAAGAGATTATAGTTGAAAACTT
>NC_041218.1:58892677-58894938 GCF_002837175.3 Physeter macrocephalus
TACAAAGAAAACATATTAAAAGCAGCAAGGGAAAAGCAACAAATAACATACAAGGAAATCCCCATAAAGTTAACAGCTGATCTTTCATCAGGACTCTGCAAGCCAGAAGCGAGTGGTGGGACATATTTAAAGTGATGAAAGGGAAAAACCTACAACCAAGATTATTCTACCCAGCAAGGATCTCATTCAGATTCAACAGAGAAATTAAAACCTCTACAGACAAGCAAAAGCTAAAGGAATTCAGCACCACCCAACCATCCTTACAACAAATGCTAAAGTAACTTCTCTAGGGAGGAAACACAAGAGAAGGAAAAGACCTACAAAAACAAATCCCAAACAATTAAGAAAATGGTAATAGGAACATAGATATCAATAATTACCTTAAATGTAAATGGATTAAATGCTCCAACCAAAAGACATAGACTGGCTGAATAGATACAAAAACAAGACCTGTATGTATGCTGTCTACAAGAGAGCCACTTCAGACCTAGGGACATGTACACATTGAAAGTGAGGGGATGGAAAAAGATATTCCATGCAAATGGAAATCAAACAAAAGCTGGAGTAGCAATTCTCATATCAGACAAAATAGACTTTAAAATAAAGAATATTACAAGAGACAAAGAAGGATACTATATAATGATCAAGGGATCAGTCCAAGAAGAAGATATAACAGTTGTAAATATTTACGCACCCAACATACGAGCACCTCAATACATAAGGCAAATGCTAACAGCCATAAAAGGGGAAATAAACAGTAACACAATAATTGTAGGGGATTTTAACACCCCACTTTCACCAATGGACAGATCATCCAAAATGAAAATAAATAAGGAAACACAAGATTTAAATGACACATTAGACAAGATGGACTTAATTGATATTTATAGGACATTCCATCCAAAAACAACAGAATACACTTTCTTCTCAAGTGCTCATGGAACATTCTCCTATATAGACCATATATTGGGTCACAAATCAAGCCTTGGT
Organism: Physeter macrocephalus; assembly: GCF_002837175.3. NCBI lineage: Eukaryota > Metazoa > Chordata > Mammalia > Artiodactyla > Physeteridae > Physeter > Physeter macrocephalus. Next base: position 58,893,668 of record NC_041218.1, read on the forward strand.
AAATTTAAGAAAACTGAAATCATATCACGTATCTTTTCTGACCACAATGCTATGAGACGCTATATCAATTAAAGAAGAAAAGTGTAAAAAAGACAAGCACTTGGAGGATAAACAATACGCTACTAAATAACTAAGAGATCACTGAAGAAATCAAAGAGGAAATCAAAAAATACCTAGAAACAAATGACAATGAAAACACCATGACCCAAAACCTATGGTATGCAGCAAAAGCAGTTCTACAAGGGAAGTCTATAGCAATACAATCCTACCTCAAGAAGCAAGAAAAATCTCAAATAAACAGCCTAACCTTACACCTAAAGCAATTAGAGAAAGAAGAACAAAAAACCCCTAAAGTTAGCAGAAGGAAATAAATCATAAAGATCAGATCAGAAATAAATGAAAAAGAAATGAATTAAATAATAGCAAAGATCAATAAAACTAAAAGCTGGTTCACTGAGATGATAAACAAAATTGATAAACCGTTAGCCAGACTCATCAAGAAAAAAAGGGAGAAGACTCAAATTAACAGAATTAGATATGAAAAAGGAGAAGTAACAACTGACACTGCAGAAATAATGGATAAATTCTTAGAAAAGCACAACCTTCCGAGACTGAAACAGGAAGAAATAGAAAATATAAACAGATCAATCACAGGAACTGAAATTGAAACTGTATTTAAAAATCTTCCAACAAACAAAAGCCCAGGACCAGATGGCTTCACAGGCAAATTCTATCAAACATTTAGAGAAGAGCTAACACCTATCCTTCTCAAACTCTTCCAAAATATAGCAGAGGGAGGAAAACTCCCAAACCCATTCTACGCGGCCACCATCACCCTGATACCAAAAGCAGACAAAGATGTCACAAAAAAAGAAAACTGCAAGCCAATACCACTGATGAAGACAGATGCAAAAATCCTCAACAAAATACTAGCAAACAGAATCCAACAGCACATTAAAAGTATCATACACCATGATCAAGTGTGGCTTATCTCAGGAATGCAAGGATTCTTCAATATACGCAAATCAATCAATGTGATACACCATATTAACCAACTGAAGGATAAAAATCATATGGTAATCTGAATAGATGCAGAAAAAGCTTTTGACAAAATTCAACACACAGTTATTATAAAAACTCTCCAGAAAGTAGGCATAGAGGGAACCTACCTCAACATAATAAAGGCCATATATGATAAACCCACAGCCAACATCGTTCTCAATGGTGAAAAACTGAAACCATTTCCTCTAAGATCAGGAACAAGACAAGGT
>NC_041218.1:58895258-58897171 GCF_002837175.3 Physeter macrocephalus
AGATGGAGAGATATACCATGTTCTTGGATTGGAAGAATCAACATTGTGAAAATGACTCTACTACCCAAAGCAATCTACAGATTCAATGCAGTCCCTATCAAGCTACCAGTGACATTTTTCACAGAACTAGAACAAAAAATTTCACAATTTGTATGGAAACACAAAAGACCCTGAAGAGCCAAAGCAATCTTGAGAATGAAAAACAGAGCTGGGAGAATCAGGCTCCCTGACTTCAGACTACAACACAAAGCTACAATAATCAAGACAGTATGGTACTGGCACAAAAACAGAAATATCGATCAATGGAACAGGATAGAAAGCCCAGAGATAAACCCACGAACATATGGTCACCTTATCTTTGATAAGAGAGACAAGAATATACAGTGGAGAAAAGACAGCCTCTTCAGTAAGTGCTGGGAAAACTGGACAGCTACATGTAAAAGAATGAAATTAGAACACTTTTTTTTTTTTTTTTTTTTTTTTTTTGCGGTACGCGGGCCTCTCACTGTTGTGGCCTCTCCCGTTGCGGATCACAGACTCTGGACGCACAGGCTCAGTGGCCATGGCTCATGGGCGCAGCCGTTCCATGGCATGTGGCATCTTCCCATACTGGGGCATGAACCCGTGTCCCCTGCATCAGCAGGCGGATTCTCAACCACTGCGCCACCAGGGAAGCCCTAGAACACTTTCTAACACCATACAGAAAAATAAACTCAAAATGGATTAAAGACCTAAATGTAAGGCCAGACAGTATAAAACTCTTAGAGGAAAACATAGGCAGAACCCTCTATGACATAAATCACAGAAAGATCCTTTTTTATTTTTATTTTTTGTTTTTATGTCCTTTATTTAACTTTCTGTTATATTTATTTACCTATAAAAGTACAATAGAACCTATTTTCCCCCATGTATCCTAACAATCGTTCTTTATTTTAGTACTAACACTTGATCAGACTATTAACTGAACACATAAAATTATAGTAAAAAAACTTTTGAACATGGAAATAAAGTAAAATTTATCTATGAATTATAGCATAAAAAGGAAAATATTTTCAGTTAGTTCCTCACAAACCATATACTAATGTGTTGGGCTTTAGAATTAGGTCTTACTTTATGACAGTTTAATTTCATTCTCTTTAGTTTTAATATTCTGCCAAATTGGCTTTTAAAAAGTACTATCTTGGTAGATTGAGGAGTAATTGTTTAGTGAGTACAGAGTCTCCGTTTGGAAAGCCAGAAGTTCTGGAGATGGATTGTGATGATGGTTGATCAACGATGTGAGTGTACTTAATGTACACTGAATGGTACAATTAAAGAAAGTTAACATGGGGAATTATATGTTATGGATACTTTATCACAATTAAAGTATACTCTTTTATTAAAACAGCGTCTGTAGGTTTCGGAACCATTTTATTTCACTCCTTATATCACCCTTGTGAGAGTAAAAGCTTTTCTGGCTTCCTTTCTCTCATTGGTTGTGAAAAGGAGTTATTAGAAAAAGAGCTATTATCAAGTCAAAGAGCTATTAATGTCAAGCCCAAGCATTCCCACTTAGAGATGTTTCAGAAAAGTCAGATTCAGTGACAAACGTGTGTATAGTCACCGTGGAAAGTTCTGTCTGCAGTTAGACCGACTTTGCCAAGAACAGAGTAGGATGATCTGATCTGTTTTCTGCTCATTAGCAGTGTGATATTGTTTGACTGTTTACAGAGGATGTGTCCTAACATAAAAAATGTGTCCTAAAGGAAAACCTGTAATTGCTGGGATATTGTGCTTTCTTTTTTTTTTTTTTAACATCTTTATTGGAGTATAATTGCTTTACAATGGTGTGTTAGTTTCTGCTGTATAACAAAGTGAATCAGCTATACATAAACATATATCCCCATATCTCCTCCCTCTGTGTCACCCTCCCT
>NC_041218.1:58897377-58898244 GCF_002837175.3 Physeter macrocephalus
GTCTGTGTCTTTATTCCTGTCCTACCCCTAGGTTCTTCAGAACCTTTTTTTTTTTTTTTTTTTTTTTTTGCGGTACACAGGCCTCTCACTGTTGTGGCCTCTCCCACTGCGGAGCACAGGCTCCGGACGTGCAGGCTTAGCGGCCATGGCTCACGGGCCCAGCCGTTCTGCGGGATGTGGGATCTTCCCGGACTGAGGCACGAACCCATGTCCCCTGGATTGGCAGGCAGACTCCCAACCACTGCGCCACCAGGGAAGCCCCTTTTTTTTTTTTTTTTTAGATTCCGTATATATGTGTTAGCATATGGTATTTGTTTTTCTCTTTCTGACTTACTTCACTCTGTATGACAGTCTCTACGTCCATCCACCTCACTACAGATAACTAAATTTCGTTTATTTTTATGGCTGAGTAATATTCCATTGTATATATGTGCCACATCTTCTTTATCCATTCATCTGTCAATGGACACTTAGGTTGCTTCCGTGTCCTGGCTATTGTAAATAGAGCACAGCAAGATCCTTTTTGACCCACCTCCTAGAGAAAAGGAAATAAAAACAAAAATTAACAAATGGGACCTAATGAACCTTAAAAGCTTTTGCACAGCAAAGGAAACCATAAAGAAGGCAAAAAGACAACCCTCAGAATGTGAGAAAATATTTGCAAGTGAAGCAACTGACAGGATTAATCCCAAAATATACAAGCAGCACATGCAGCTCAATATCAAAGAAACAAACAACCCAGTCCAAAAATGGGCAGAAGACCTAAATAGACATTTCTCCAAAGAAGATATACAGATTGCCAACAAACACATGAAAGAATGCTCAACATCATTAATCATTAGAGAAATGCAAATCAAAACTACAATG
>NC_041218.1:58898845-58972538 GCF_002837175.3 Physeter macrocephalus
CATATGTATATGTATAACTGATTCACTTTGTTGTAAAGAAGAACCTAACACCCCATTGTAAAACAGTTATACTCCAATAAAGATGTTAAAAAAAAAAAAAAAGATACATGTACCACAATGTTCATTGCAGAACTATTTACAGTAGCCAGGACATGAAAGCAAACTATGTGTCCATCGACAGATGAATGGATAAAGAAGATGTGGCACATATATACCATGGATTATTACTCAGCCATAAAAAGAAACGAAATTGAGTTATTTGTAGTGAAGTGGATGGCCCTAGAGCCTGTCATACAGAGTGAAGTAAGTCAGAAAGTGAAAAACAAATACCGCATGCTAACACATATATATGGAATCTAAAAAAAAAAAAAAAAAAAAAAAAGGTACCGAAGAACCTAGGGGCAGGACAGGAATAAAGACAGATGTAGAGAATAGACTTGAGGACATGGGAGGGGGAAGGGTAATCTGGGATGAAGTGAGAGCGTGGCATTGACATATATACACTACCAGATGTAAAATAGGTAGCTAGTGGGAAGCAGCCACATAGCACAGGGGGGTCAGCTCAGGGCTTTGTGACCACTTAGAGAGGTGGGATAGGGAGGGTGGGAGGGAGACGCAAGAGGGAGGGTATATGGGGATATATGTATACGTATAGCTAATTCACTTTGTTATACAGCAGAAACTTACACAACATTGTAAAGCAACTATAGTCCATAAAGATGTTTTAAAAGAAAAGCTTTTGCACGCCAAAGGAAGTCATTGACAAAACCAAAAAACAGCCTACTGAATGGGAGAAAATATTTGCAAATGGTATGACTGATAAGGGGTTAATATCCCAAATATATAAACAGCTCATAGAACTCAATATCAAGAAAACAACCCAATGAAAAATGGACAGAAGATCTGAATAGACATTTTTTCCAAAGAAGACATACAGATGGCCAACAGGCACATGAAAAGATGCTCAACATCTCTAATCATCAGATAAATGCAAATCAGAACTATAGTGAGCTATCACCTCACACCTGTCAGGATAGCTATCATCAAAAAGATTACAGGGCTTCCCTGGTGGCGCAGTGGTTGAGAGTCCGCCTGCCGATGCAGGGGACACGGGTTCGTGCCCCGGTCCAGGAGGATCCTACATGCCGCAGAGCGGCATGAACCATGGCCGCTGAGCCTGTGTGTCCGGAGTCTGTGCTCCACAACAGGAGAGACCACAACAGTGAGAGGCCCGCGTACCGCAAAAAAAAAAAAAAAAATCACAAATAACAAATGTTGGTGAGAATATGGAGAAAAGGGCACCCTCCTACACTGTTGGTAGGAATGTAATTTGGTGCAGCCAGTATGGAGAACAGTATGGAGGTTCCTCAAAAAACTAAAAACAGAACTACCATATGATCCAGCAATTCCACTCCTGGGTATATATCCAAAGAAAACTAAAACACTAATTTGATAAGATACACGCATCCCAAAGTTCATAGCAGCATTATTTATAATAGCAAGATGTGAAAGCAACCTAAGTGTCCATTAACAGATGAAAGGATAAAGGGGATGTGTTATATACCTACAATGGAATATTACTCAGACATAAAAAAATGAAATTTTTCCATATGCAACAACATGGATGGACCTGGAGGGTATTAATGTTTATTGAAATAAGTTAGACAGAGAAATACTGTTTGTCATCACTTACATGTGGAATCTAAAAAAAAAAACCAAACGAACAAATGAAATAACAAAACAGCAACAAACTGACAGATATAGAAAACAAACCAATGGTTACCAGTGGGGAGGGACAAGATAGGGAAAGAGGCATAAGAGTTACAAACTACTATGTATAAAATAAACAACAAGGATATATTGTACAGCACAGGGGATATAGCCAGTATTTATAGTAACTTTAAATGGAGTATAATCTATAAAAATATTGAATCACTGTGTTGTACACCTGAAATTAATACAATAAATCAACTATACTTCAATAAAAAAATATGTGATTGGGGGAGAGGACATAAAAACATAGGAATAGTCTTTAGATTGCTTTGAAATACCTTTAAGTACATTTTTTACAGTTCTTATTTGCTTTATTTTGATTTTGCTTACTTATCCCTGAATGTGAAATGTTCTAGTCAGAATTGTTGCCATAGTGGGTATGTTCATTAAATCAGCCCCATTGTTCACTTTGTTACAGTTGAGTATTTTCCTCTGATCCTGATAGCTAAGGAGCAGGTTTAAGAGTACAACATACTGACCACATTTCCATGCCTATTAGCTATCCAACTAATATAACTCCAATAGAGTGTGATAAAATTCACTTCTTTGCTGCCATCCTGTATTTTATACACAGAAGAGAGAGTCTGAGGCAATCTCTAGTATTGATACTTTGTCCAGTTGAATATACATAAATGACATACTCTAACAGAGGACATCTTAGGAAACAGGGTTCCTGCCTGTCTGTTTATAGATTAACTGAGTTTAAGACTTGTTTCCATAAAGAAAACAGAGAGAGAAAATGGGACATAGTTATGACTGCTTAATGAAATAATACCTATATGATAATGAAAAACATCCCAGCTTTTGAGTTAGTGAAATCTCAGAATCCTTGTGCTGGGGAAACATGTCGAAGTTGAGCAAATATTTCCTCCCGGTCCCCTGTGCTGACACAGAAGCAAGGTGAGCAAAGACCAGTACTTTGCTCATCTGTTGAAACCTATCAACATTTTTAGTTGTAAATTCCTTCCAGTGTCTAGCGTATAGCTAAATACTATTCCTAGCTTCTAGTGTTATAGCATAGGTTTTATTGTTATAGATACTTAACGGGAAGTTGAAAGGTAGATTCATTTTAACTTGAAAGTTTTTTGAATGTCTGTGAAAGAATTATTTCCCAAGCACAGCAGTTTGATTATTCTCCTTCTCAACTCTATAGGCATTTTACACCAGTTATTGAGTTCAGGCATCTTCTCACTTGAAAAGTGCTAGAGAAAGGTGATTATATTACTTGCCAACATTATATTTTCCATATTGTGGACATTTTATATTTATTATGAGACTATTGCCTTCAACCATGAGACAGAAACAGTAATGCACACCAAGTATTCCATTTGTTTCTCAGTATTTCCCAGCCCTCTTCAATTATAGGGCCAAATGATTAGTTCTGGCCAATGAAAATATAGTATGAGTGGAAGTGTGATAGTCCACTTCTAAACTGAAGAATTAAAAAGCCATCTTTGATTCTTCAGGTTTTTATTCCTCTGCCAGGGAAGGGTATCTGAAAAGACATGAATTTATGGTTGAGTCTGCTGTAAGACAGTGGAGCTTAGATCAGCCTAAGTCCCTTACTGGGTGAATGGAACAGATCCCCTTTTGCCCATCCATGCAGAATATGTAAAATGAGCAACTCATAAACTTTTGCTGAACTTACCTAATATTTTGGAACTGTTTTTTCCTTACTGCAGCATAACCTAGCCTACCCACACACAACATGGTATAATAACAAAAATAATTAATCGATTAATTAATCCAACATATAGTGGGCTTCTTCTAGGGCCAAGTACTGTTGTAAAACATTAGGGTTAGGATGGTGCAAAAAGACATAGTCTGGTGTCCTCAGCAAGCTTATTGGCTAACGAGGAAAATGGACAAATAGACCTTCAGTAAGAAGTATACACGCAGCCTATGCTGCAACTATACCAGGCACTTGGCATAAAAATGTGAATAAGAAATTTTCAGTGTAATTCAGTTTAATTCAATGTAATACAGACATGGTAATAGATTATTATAATACAGTATAGTAAGTATTCCAAAAAAATCTATACAAAATATTTGGATGGTAGAGTTAAAGAAGAAATTGATTATCTTGAGAAGTCATGGAATGCTTCTCACAGGAGGTGACATTTGTTTGGATCTTTAAACATGAGTTAAACTTCCCCTGCTGGAAAGGTTGATGTGGTAGTCATTAGCACTACTCAACAAAAATACCTGGCTTTCTTCCTTCTGCAGTAGGGCTGCGTTTCTCTTCCCCTTTCAATTTAGGAATAATCATATGCTTTTTTTTTTTTTTTTTGTCAGTGAAATGCAAGTAGAATGAATGACTGACATGACACTTTCAGGCATAAAATTTAAGAGCCAGTGAACTATTTGCCCTGATCCCTTGTCACTTCTGCTATGATCATGGAAGCACAATTTGAGGTGAAGTTTCCACCACCCCTGGTGTCAGGGTGACTGTGATAAGATGAGCCTCACCAATCCATATTGCAGGAGTAAAAAGTAAATTTCTAATTTTTTAAGACGCTGTTATGTGAAGGGTCATTTTTCACTGCAACATAACCTAACTAATTCTGACTGAGACCATATATTTCAGGCTGAGAGAATAGCCAGTGCAAAAAGACCTAGAAGTGTGAAAGATCATTGTGCATTCCCGAAACAGTGAATTCAGTGGGGCTTAAATTCAAGGTATGTGGGTGAAAAAAAGGGAGGAAAAAGATGAGGTTAAATAGAACAAAGGGTTAAAAGTCTTCTCATTTATTTATTTATTTATTTATTTATTTATTTTTTTTTTTTGTGGTACGCGGGCCTCCCTCTTGTTGTGGCCTCTCCCGTCGCGGAGCACAGGCTCCGGGCGCACAGGCTCAGCGGCCATGGCTCACGGGCCCAGCCGCTCCGCGGCATGTGGGATCCTCCCAGACCGGGACGCGAACCCGGTTCCCCTGCATCGGCAGGCGGACGCGCAACCACTGCGCCACCAGGGAAGCCCCCTCATTTATTCTTAAAGCAAGAAAAATAATTCTGGGACCAAGGTGTGAGCACATGTCTACCTTCATCCTTCATTCATGTCCACTTGACCCTGTGGTAAGGAGAATCCCTTTTTAAAAGGCCCTTATAGATTTTAAATGATCAGTTGTCCTGTTGAAGCAATTGTTAGGTATGTTGATGAAGTCACACTGACAGCTTTTTGTTTTGTATCATCCAAAGCAGGATGTTGTCAAAGCCTTGAATCTATATAGTCTGTCATTGCTACCATATCTTGTTTGGAAAATGTTAATATCTACTAAAAAGTAAACCTGAAAATCTTTTTCTTAGATTTGCTTGAGAGATGGAGTAACATGCTGATTGTCTGCAGCAGTGGGGAAATGAAACTGTCACATCAATTACAAAAGCTGCTAAGTTGCCAGCAGGAAAAGCACTGATTTCAGATCTGTAATTTCAGATACCTTTCTCATCTTACTGAATGGAAAATTTGAAAAGAAAATCACTTCTTCCATTCACAACAATACTCGCCATTGGTATCTTTGAAAGGAACTGATAAGATGGAAATTTATTTTTGAATGCCCTCAGTTGTTGTTAATTTTTATTTCTAATTTAATTTTCATTTTTCCTTTCTTTGAAGTATCAGTTTATCAGCTCACTAGATTCTTAGCAGGTTTCAGTATGACAACAGTAGTTTGCAAGTTCATTCCAATATGCAGCTAAATAAGAATGATTTGGAATTGTGCATGTCAGTATCTCAACAGAAAAAGCATTTATTTCTATTAACAGTTTAAATTCCAGGCGTATTTTGTTTCTTCCCTTCTGCTGCCTCTATTAAGGCTATTTAATTTCCTCACGAAGTAGAAATCAAGGCATTTAGAAACTTTGGAAAGTCTTTGCTCTCTACGGATCAGATCAAACTGTTCCCGTCAGTTCAAGGGGACTCTGGGAAGTACCAGGAGAGGTGGCTGATGGGGAGAACAGAATGAAGAAAAAGAGACATTATGGCATACAGCAACTGACAGCTCTTTTTTATCATATATCTTTATGTGCCCTGCCTGCTACATTTATCTGTCCCCAGCAACCCTACCTCCTACCACTAATAACCAGGTTTCAAGGGTTGGGATGTCAATCTGAAATGTTTAAGTGTTGCAGATTTGTTGTTTAGGGATTGTGACAGAAAATAGCTATGAGCTCACCAATCCTCTTTCCTTTTCCTGGACACAAAGGAAGACTATTTCTGAGCCTCCCTTGAAGTTAGGTTATGGCCACATGACTGGATTCTGACTAATGGGCTGTAGGCAGAAGTAATGTATTCATTTTGAAGCCTGCTGCGAAAATGTACTATGTGTTTGGCCACAGTGTTCTCCTTCTGTGGTTGTCATAGAGGCTGTGTTTTTAAAATGCTGGTATTATAAAATGGAAGAAGCCTAGATTCCTGACAGATTCTTGAAGGAGAACTAACTAAGTTGCAGTCAACAGTGATGTGAAGAAGAAACAAATTTTGATCATGCTGAGCCACTGATACTTGGTAGTTGTTTTTCACAGTAGTTGGCATTTCTTGTTCTAATACAGGATGTTTTTGGAAATTAGAAAAAATAACCTAATATGATCAAAGTTTAGAATAATCTAAGAGAATCAAAGGAAAGCCCTACAACTAGTATACCATATAGGCCTTCTGGACTTGAAAATGACAAAAAAAATATCAATACTTACACCTCATGACTTACATAAACTATAACCCCAGCATGCATTGAACCAATATTTAAGATTACTCTCTGGAAAACTTCAGTCATATCACCTTCCATCTTAGCTTAGGAACAGTGACAAAGCTGTACCATTTTTATTGTATAAGAGCAGTATAAAAATCCAGCAAGTAAAAGAATAGGATATAAGAAGTAAAGAATAAGTTATAACAAGCAAAAAATAAGTTTTAACTCTGTAAAAGGCATTAGTTAAGGGATTGTGACTCTTCCTGACTTGTACTAAAGAAATATTTTGTAGAGTTGATTTATTCAAGCAATGAAATGAAGAAATCAGTTCTGCTTTCAATTTCATTACAACCGAGTAGTGATTTTTGCATCACTAAATGTAGATTCATTGAGATGAAAATGTTTTGTAGTGGTTCCACTTCTCAGTTCCAAGAGAGATTTTCACGCATTCCCAACATCTCGTATATTTGCTCACTTAGAAAATCAGTCTTTTACCCTTTTGTGTATAACTTAGGTGCTTAAGAGCTTAACAATTGATTTGAGTAGCATGCTAGTATGACCTATTGATAATTTCGAACCAGTGATATTGGTTTATGTGTGCAGCTTTTTAATGAAGAGAAAAACAGCCTCCTCATAATGCTGTATTGGTTCAATAAGAAATCCCATTAAGCTACTAAACATCACTTTTTTGACCTTTTTGCTTTTGTAAGCTGTACTTAGAGTTTTAAAAATTTCTTCTTAAAAGCCAAGTTTTAGCACAGAGACAAATGGTTAGTGATTAATTATTGAAAAGTGTAGTGCTTTTGGCATTTTATTTCAAAAACTATTTCATGTCTGGCCCACGTGAAGGACATATTTTGAAAGCCATTAGTTACTTTCTTTAACTTAAAAAAAATCTTAAGTGGGCCTATGTGGCAAATTGAGTCACTCTCATAGAATGAAAATGGAGTTTTTACAATTAAGCTACCATACTAAGAAAGCTTATCCATTGTGCCTCGTGCATCTTTCGGGTTTATGCACTTATAAGGAGGATTGTGCAATAGAAAGAGCCCCAGTCTAGGAAACTAAAACCTGGGTTTTCTTCTGGCTTCCCGCTAACTTTGTGTGACCTTGGAAATGTCTTTCACAATGGTAATTCACATTCGAATGGTGCTTGAAAAGCCTCAAAGCATTTTTTCATCTACCTCATCCTGTATATGTACTAGTTAGAATCACAATTTTAGTTTACTGGAAATTCATCTGAACCATGTGATTTTAGAGGAGAGCAGGTACTATCCTTGCTTAAGCAAAATGTGTCACCATGAAATTCTGTGACAGATCATGCTTCTAAGCTACAATATCTATCTATGAACAGGAAAAATAATATATTACCTAATTATAAAGTCAAAGAACTCTTTTATTAAATTTTACTACATTCAATTGTTATATTAAATAGGGAAACAATGGCTAATTTCGTATTTTTTTCCTATCAGTTATTTTTTATTATTTATGAATAACTTATTAAGCCAAGCTTGCCTCATAGAAATCTATGGTAATAGAGTCAACTCTTGGAAAGATTTGATTACCAAAGAGGTAAAATATGGTCACACCTTTCCTAAAGTTAAATTTCACAAATAAAATCTAGAGAAATCCACCTCAAAATACTGAGACTTGATTGCCTGATGGTCTCTAGAATGTAAGTTCCATAAGAATAGAGACCTTTCTGTCTTTTTTATTTTTTACTGCTTGTATGCCTAAATACAATAGATGCTCAATAAATATTTGTTGAATGAAACAAATCCTCTTTCTTCTGTTGGCTTCCAGGGGAAAATAAATCTTTCACCTCTATCACTGATTTCAAAGAAATAGGAAATAGGGTGAGTACAGGATATGAGGGGAAGTGAGTGGTGTAAGGAAAATGAGCATCTTACAGCACAACATGGGGTTAAAAAACAAATGACTGTGTATCCATGTCTTTTCTCCAATGTTTTGCTTTTAAATGCCTGTTAGTAAAGATATTAATAGATAAAGCTTAGTCTCTCTCACCATGACTTTGATAATAAAAGGGACAATTGCAAATCTGAAATTCTTTATACTAAATGAAAGGATGGGTGGGTATTTTTATCAGGTTTTATTGGTTTGCAAAAGTGAAAATCACTTACTGGAAAATACACAAAATATCAAAACCTGGAACATTTTGCTTGTCACTATAATGTTACTTCTTTCCTATGATTAGAAGATAAATTCCTTTGAGTTTCCTCTTTCCTTTTCCATTGCTCTCTCCTTAGTGAAACACCTAATTTATAGCATGAAATGACTAATGAAGGGACAATAGATGGAATGGTTAGGAGGAATCTGAAGTGAGAGATGAAGTGAATAGGCTCAGAAACTCTGGATTTGAATATTGCCTTTGCCTCATAAGAGCTTAAGATCCTGGGGAAAAGATCTCATTTCTGTAAGCCTGAATTTCATCATCTGTAAAAAGTAGATAATAATGATCTACAACTCATAGAGTTAAATGATCTAGGAAAAGAAATGATCTTAGCTCACCAAGAAAAAATAATACCTACCCCTATTTCAACAGTAAACAGGATTCTCAAACCTTGAATTATAAGAGAAGACTTTAGATTAATTGCTAGTGCTAACTAATTAGAATGAACCCAATACTCTCTGTGGGTTGAGATAACACCTACTTGGGTCTGTTTTATACAAACATTCAAGCATCAGCAGATTAATGCACCTAAAGTAGAAAGGTTCAGAGCTCTGCACAAACTGTAAAATGACAGCAGAGGAGGTTATTCATCAGGCTGTAGAAGAAAAACAAGAGTATCTTGACCATCCACTGGGCAATTAATGTTTCCATATGAATGTCAATCTGAGGGCAAATAGTATGTGTTGTTCTCATGGCTGGAGACCAAGGGTAACAGCAGGACATTAAACTAGCAATAGGAGGTAGTTCTTATTAAGTTCAGATGATACATTGCAGTTTATTGATTGGTAAAAGCAGATTCCTTCTATCCAAAATAAAATGAAAAATTGAGCTAAGATTGTTGTATATAAACTTTTTGAGAGTCACACAATCTATCTAATCAACTCCAGCTCATAAGGAAAAAAACCAAATTCTCTTCTGTGTTTTATATCTTATTGTGTCTGAAGAGTAAAATTTCTTCTCTAGAAAACAGTTGTATCTTTTTCTGTTGTTATCATCAGTACCCAATTAATGCTTTATTTAATATACCTTTACCCTTCATAAGGTATGCTGAGTTATGTTTTTATACCTGAAGTAATACCTAGATAGCTGAAGAATAACCTAGTGGATTAATAATGTCTTGCAGATAATTTTTAGAAATTGTAGGACTTCAGTGCTTCTACTTGAATTTTCATTTTGGCATTGGCCACATCTGTGTTGACTTGGACACTTGTCTTTTCTTTTTTACATTTTTGGTAGTCAACATCTGAACTTTCCTTGCTGAGTTTGCAGACTCCCAAAATAAAAATTCCAGATAGCTGCTGTCTCAGGAGCTCAGCAGCTGATAGCCTCAGCTCAGCCACATAAGGTTGAGAGTGACGTAAAAATATAGTTATCTTCCAAGATCATGAAAGACTGATGCAATCCAGGCATTTCCTTAATGAGATAGTATATAAAATGTAAATATATATTATTTGGTATGTTTTTATATGTCTTTGTGTAGTTTGAGTCAAAATTAAAATGTCATGGTGAAATGATATTTTAGAAGAATTTCCATTATAGACAAGATAAGAAAAGTTTGTACACTATGACTGATTTTGCTAAGCAGTGCTTGGGGGGAAATTAATAGCTGTGATACAGGTATAAAAAATTTACTGTGTTGAAAAAAGAAAGTTCTTAGTGATCTAAATTTCCATTTTAAGAAACTTTTCTAAAAAAAGGAAAAGAAAACAAACTAAGTCTAAAGCAAACAAAAGGAAGGAAACAATAAAGATAGGGTAAAATTAAATGACATAGAGAACAGAAAAAACAATAGAGAACAATAAAACCGAAAGTTAGTTATTTAGCTAGAGTTCTAAAACTCTAACTAGACTGATTAATTAAAAAAAAAAAAGAGAGAGAGAGAGAAAAGACTTAAATTACTCAAGCCAGGAGACTGGAAAAGAGATTTTGCAACATTGTCTCAGGGAGGATTCAGTGCAAGAAGCAGAAACTATTTAAGAAATATTAAGAAGAAACCTACTTGATAAAGGACAGTATGCATTTTACAATGTCATTGGAAAGTGGAGGAATGAGCTGGAAGCTGGTATCAGGAATCACCCCCCAAACACTGTTGCTCTGTCCCATCAGAGGAAGTTTTACCTCCAAAACTGCCACTGTGAATTACACACCTCTGTAGCTGGAATTCAGCGATTAGGAGATGTTGTCAGGAAGCTACAAAGCTGGTGAATTGGCACTGGTGTATGAGTTTACTTGCTATTCCTAAAATGCCTCTTGCCACCTACAAAACTGGTATATGGGAATGGGAGTATGAGATCCCATTGCTTCTTCCACCAAAACAGCCACTTTTTATCAAGAAGATGAAGAATAGCCAATACTCTGTATGACCTCACATCTCCAAAATTTTGCTTAACAGTATAAAGCCAGTCAGGAAAGTGAACACAGGCTCACTGTTACTGCTTCCATCCAAATCTCATGCAAATACACCCAAGTGCAATACCAATTTACTACAGAAGTCTAGTTCTAAGGTAGTCTGGGAAAGCAGTTATTAGTTTTCCAATAGTTGCAGAAAAGAAGGCATACCAGAGAGAGGGGGAATAGAGTTTAAGTAAACCAGTCCACATTATCGACCATAAACACATATGGCAATTAATGGCTCATTCTTTAGTGTATAAGGAGATCTTATAAATCAATAAGCAAAAGTTTAACATAAATAGAAAGTTCCCAGGAAAACAGATACAGATAGTTTATAAATGTGTAAAACAATGCTAAATATCATTCATAATAAATAAATACAAATTTAAAATATAACAGTCTTGTCTATCAGGTGGTAAAATTTTAACAAAATTGAATTGGGGAGAATTTATGGAAAAAAATAGAATCTCTGGAAGGCAGCTTGGCAATATCTATTAAAATTCAGAATGTACTTATACTATGGTTATCATTCTAGGAATTCATAGTAGATATATGTTAGTATATTTGCAAAGAAGTATGTACAAGGCTATTTATGAAAGTACTACCTGTAATATCAAATACTGAAAACACACCTAACATCCCTAAAATGAAGATTGATTATAAATTACAGAGTTCATATGAATGAACAAATGACCAGTTAGTACTAATATGGAATGGCTGGAAAATAAAAATATATTGTTAAATAAAAGAAGCAAGGTGCAGAAGGGTATGTGCAGCTAGTAATCATTTGAGTACACAAAAAATGGACAGATAATCACATGTATGCTTGTATATGTATAAGGTATTTCCTTGTGCTTAATCAAGTAAATAATATCAGTGATTGCCTCTAGGTGAAGAAACTATAGGCCTGCATATCAGGGGTGGGACAGAACCTATTAATTATATCTTATGATATTTGACTTTTTTCCATATTGTATTATCTTTACAAAAATACAGAAAATCTAAAATGTAAGGCACAAATGTTCATAAAATTAGTTCAAAAAGAAAAGCTATAGCACATTATAAATTTCTCAGTATACTTTTTTTTTTTTTGGTAAAGTCCTGTCAGCCACGCTGATATATTACAAGACTTGGCAGTTACTTATACTTATGCCTCCTGAGGCTAAGACTAAAGAATGTTTTAAAAAAGCTTCAAGACTAGTACTGATAAGGAGTTTGTAGAAGCATTGTCTCTTCTATAAAGCGTAAAGATAAAAGATTTTATCCTTGGGGACATTTGGGATCACTTAAAACTTTTTTAAACCATAAAGATAATTTATTGACTCATTTAACTGAAAATTCTAGAGATTGAGTTAGATTCACCTGAGTTTGATCAGAGTTCTGGTTTCCTTTCCCTGCTGTTTTCTTGTCTCTGCCCCTCTCAATTATCTTTATTCTTGGTCTCAAATTCCTTAAATTAGCTAAAAGCCTGCAGCTCCAGGTAATACCATCTAGAAGACAAAAAAATTTATCTTTCTCTACCTTCAGGCACAAATCCTGGACTTTAGGATGAGTGGGCTAACATAAGTTATATATTCCTCTTTGAGCCAATTACTGTAGCAAAAAGATGACATTCTACTGATTGACTTAAGCCAGTCAATGCCTACCAATAGATTTTCAATATGGTGTCAACCTAACCAAAAGCACATATCTGTTTTACAATCCCAATCCACAATGGGATTTTTTTTCTTTTTTGGGGGACCAGGAAAGGAGCCACAATATTAACTAATATGTTGTCTATTTTATTTTTAGAATTGCTTCCAATGTAACACTTTTTTTTAATGTAGGAATTTAATGCACAAGGTGTGCTTATTTTCCATTCTTTATGTAGAAATTTATGTAGTCACCTTCTTTCTTTTTTAGCATATACCAAAATACCAAGTCAAAGACTGAAAGTTGGAGGGGAGAGGGTTATCTCACTTGGAAAATGGTAGTAGTAATAGTACCTACTTCATGGAGCTGCACTAGGAATACATATGAAAAAGAATTATCAATATTTTAAAACATGATTATTCATCCACAAACATGACAGAGATGTTAGACTTATCTGACTTACAAAACAAAGATTTTAAAGCCGCCTTGATAAAGATGCTTCAGCAAGCAATTACAAACTCACTTGAAACAAATGAAAAATAGAAAGTTTTAGCAAAGAACTATAAAATATAAATAACATCCAAATATACATTTCAGAAATAAAAAATAAAAGCTGAAGTAAAAAGCTCACTGGATGGGCTCAACAACAGAATGAGTGAAAGGAAAGAATTGATGAACTGGAAGACAAAATAATACAAATCAATCTGAACAACAGAGAGACAATAAGTTAGAAACATAAAAGTCTCAGGGACCTGTGGGATTATATTTTTAAAAAGGAAATTTTGTGTCATCAGTGTGTAAGAAGGAGAGGAGAAAGAGAGCTGGACTGAAAAAGTACTAGAAGAAATAATGACTGAAAATTTACCAAATTCAGCAGGAGAAATAAATCTGCAGTACACAAATTTGAAAATATTTCAAACAGGGTAAACTCAAATAATTCAATGCCAAGACACATAATAATTATACTTCTGAAAACTAAAAACAAAGAAGACAGCAAGAGAACAAATAACACCTTTCCTATAGAAAAAAAAATTTTGAATGGCAGCAAATTTCTTATCAGAAAATGGAAACTAAAAGAAAGTGGCACATTTTTCAAGTGCCAAAAGAAAAGAAACATAAATTTATAGTTATATACCTGGTGAAAATATCCTTCAGAAATGAAGGGAAAATCAAGACATTTTCAGATGAGGTTAAAGTAAGAGAACTTGTTACGAGTAGACCTACCCTAAATTAATGGCGAAAGGAAGTTATCTAAACAGAAATGGAATAATAAATGAAGAAAACTTATAACATCAGAAGGAAAGAATCAAATGATAAGCAATAACATGAGTAAATACAGTAGGCTTTTCTTCTCAAAATTTCCTAAATTATGTTTCATAGTGGAAGCAAAATTATAACACTGTATGACAGGGTTCTAAATGTATGTAAGGGAATACTTAAGACCATTATATTATAAATGAGTGAAGGTAGAAAGTACAAAAAGTAAGGTTTCTATACTTCACTCAAACTGGTCAAACGATGACACCAACATACTATGATTGATAAGTTATGTATACATAATGCAATATCTAGAGCATTCCTTAAAAAACATATAAAAATACATTCAAAACACTAAATAATCAAAAGGAAATTCTAAAAAATGTTCAAGTATCCCTTAGAAAAGCAGAAAAAAAGAAAAATCACACACGAACAGAACACACAGCAAACAAAAATTAAAATGGCAGACTTAACTACTAATATATAAGTAATTATATGATATTTTAAGTCTAAATAACCCAATTAAATGACAGAGATTATCAGAGTGGATTATATACCTTGCTGCAGCCACTCTGCCAAAATAGTGTGTCAGTTTCTTTAATAAAAACCTAAATATGCAATTACTATAAAACCCAGCAAATTCACTCCTGAGCATTAATCCCAGACAAATCAAGATACATGCTCACAAACAAAAAATCTGTGCGAAAATTGGAAAACATGCTGGAAACCACCCAGATGTCCTTCAGTGGGTAAATGGTTAAACAGATGGTGGTCCATCTATAACATGGAATATTACTCAGCAATTTTTAAAAAAGGGAGGGGGGCTTCCCTGGTGGCGCAGTGATTAAGAATCTGTCTGCCAATGCAGAGGACACGGGTTGGGTCCCTGGTCCTGGAAGATCCCACATGCTGCGGAGCAACTAAGCCTGTGCGCCACAACTACTGAGCCTGCACTCTTGAGCCCACAGCTACTGAAGTCTGCACACCTAGAGCCCATGCTCTGCAACAAGAGAAGCCACCACAATGAGAAGCCTGCACACTGCAACAAAGAGCAGCCCCCGCTCACTACAACTAGAGAAAGCCCGTGTGCAGCAACGAAGACCCAATGCAGCCAAAAATAAATAAATTAATTAATTAACTAAAAAAAAAAGCTATTGACACATTAAAAACACCTAGATTAATCTTCAGAAAAATATGCTGAGTAAGAAAAAGCCAGTCCTCAAAAGTTACAGACTACATAATTACATATATATAACATTCTTAAAATGACAAAATTATAAAAGAGAAAATTACTGGTTGCCAGTTATTAAAGAAGGGGTAAAGGTGTAGCTATAAAATGACAGATGAGAGATCTTTGTGGTGATAAAAATATCATGTATCTTGACTGTATCAATGTTAATACTCTGGTGATACAGTAGTACAGTTTTGCAAGATTCTATCTTTTTTTCATTTTTGCAAATGTGATAGGTGAGAAGTGGTATCTCAGTATAGTTTAAATTCTTATTTCTCTCATTATATGTGGAGCTATGCAGTTTTTCATATGCCTGACATTATATAAATGGAAATATCTGTTTTTTTTTAACTGTTAATTTGTCCTTTGATTTTGCTTATGGAAATTTTCTTTGTTTTGTGTTTCACACTGAAAAAATTTTAATGTAGTCAAATTTATCAATCATTTCTCTCATTTTACATATTGTGTAATGATTAGAAAATATTTCCAATACTCAAGTTACAGAGGAATTCATCTATATTTTCTCCTAGTTTATGTGAGATTTTCATTGTATTATATTTAGAACTGTGATCAGTTGTGGAATGTATTCTCGTGTGGGAGTGAGGTACAAATATGATTTTATCTTTTTTCAAATGGCTAACCAGGTATACTAATAATTAACAGGCAATCCCAGTTTTCATGGTTCAAATATGCATGGATTTCAATTACCATGGTTTAGTTACATAACATTGTTCCTCAATAATGTAGCTCAAATTTCAGTTACCACAGTATATTAACTGTGAATAATTACATACAGTACAAACTTTGCTGCTAGCTCTTCAGTTTATAAATCACTACATAAACAACAGATGGACATCTTGGTCAGTGACAAATCATGTTACTTCTTTCAAAGCCTATTGGTAATTGGTCACTGTACATCAATTATTCAATTCATGCACAGTGAAGCATATAGTCGTGTGCCTTCTTGGCCTCCAGTGATAAATCCATGTGCCATTTTATAAAAATAGATAATTAAGAGAGAATTGCTGCACAAATTAAAAAGTGTGCTGAAGAAATAAAAATAATAATGCTGAAGTAAATTTGAATCAAAGAAAAATGAAATTATATTAAAAAAAATAGCTGACTTTGGGAATGGTGACACTTCTGCCATTTGAGAAACTCTACATATGCAGCCAAAAATACTTGATAACATAAAGTTTTCCATTAACTATTAAGATTGCTCTACATGATATCAGCTTACATAGTCATTTCTTTGTGTTCCTATATTACCATGGAAAGTGAGAACTCCCTGTAATAAAAAGTCCATGTTTTCCTCAGGGATTTGGTAAGCCCCCTTGTATAATACACTACATTTCTGCATATACTTGGCTCTATTATTGGAATTTCTATTCTGTTCTACTGATATGTCTCTTCATGCATCAACACACATTTTAAATTATAGAAGCAAGCTCACTGATATTGTTATTTCTTTCCAAAGTTTTTCTGGCTATTTTTAAAATAAATAATCTTTTATGTCTTCCTTTTTCAGTCTGCATGACTTATATTTCCTTTCCTTGCCTTATTACAATGTCTAGGACTTCCAGTATGACATTGAATAGAATTGATGAGCATAAGCATCCTTGCCTTGTTCTTAGTATTAGGTGAAATACCTTCAGTATTTGAATATTGAGTATAATGTTAGCTATAGGGTTCCTCCCACCACTCCCCATGTATGCTCTTTATCAGATTAAGTAGTTTCCATATTTACTTAGTTTGCTAAGAACTTTTATCATGAATTGCTGTTTTCTTGGCTGCTTGTTTATTTTTCCATATTATTTCTAGTTTAAAACATTAAAAAAATTAAAAAATTTTAATTATTAACTCATAAATTAACAGTCAACTGATACATTTCTGATACTGTCTGTTCAAAAACATGATAATTCAATCTTTTTATTCAAGTATAGTTTGTATAATTTTAGTAATGTTTTAAAGTTAAGGCTTTGTTAAGGTATTTTTATGTAATGGCTTTGGCTGATAATTTAATTTTTCTTGCTACTGTAAATGAGCCTTTTCTTATATTTCTAACAGATTATTGTTTACATACATGAAGATGATTAATTTATGTATACTAACTTTATATTCTTCTCCGTTACTAAATTCTCATGGATTTTACCACTTTTTTTCATAGATTCTCTTGGATTTTGAAAAAAATACAATCATACATTATCACCCACTAGCAATGCTAATTTAACCTTACTTTCCACTCTTTGGCCCCTAATTATTTGTTTCTAATTACATTGGTTAATATCTTCAGTACCATGTCTAACACAGGTACTGATAGTGAGCATCCTTGCATTATTCTTGGCTTTTGTTGGACACCCTCTAGTGTTTCCCCATAAAGTAAAATGCTGGATTTTGGACTGTGATATAAAACTGGTTGAAAATGTCATCTGAGTTCTTTTTTCTTCTACTCTTATGGTTAATCAGTTTGGTTTTAGGGAGGAGTTTCAGGGAGATTTAAAGAACTACTGCTACCATGATCATGTAATAGGAAGTTCCTCAAAGGTTAAGGTTTATTTAGTAAGAGAGGAGGGAGGGGGAAAGAGAGAGAGAGAGAGAGAGTCACTAAGACAGAGATGCATTTGCTCTATGACTAGAGACAAATTAATATAGTGAGGAGACTGCTTTCCTGAAGGAGACAGAAGTCTTGTTCAATTTATTAATAGAAGATAAATCCTTAGAGTGGTATTAGCGGGTGCAGCAGAAGTTAATACTGGAAGAAGTAGCATGACAGGAAAATACTTATAAGCAAATATGAACCAGATTATTGGGAAAATCAAATGGATTGACCAAGAGTTAATATTAAAAATTGTCTTTGGATTACTGTAAGAGCTCATTTGATGCACTAGGTAGCCTAAGAATTAAATTGACCACATGTGAAAGGATTCCAGTTCTTTATCTTTGGAGACATACTCCAGGCTCTATTGAGGCTCAATAATAAATGAATAAATAACTTATTTTAAATCAACTAAAAAGAGCCCAGTGAGATTAATTTTTCATTTCTTCAAACTCTGTGTCTTTTCACTCGGGACAATTTTGACTTCTCACATTTTAGTACTTCAAACTTAATAGAAATGCTTTTCTCTCGGAACTAAAATGCCTAGTTGCTAGTACTCTTTCCTTGGAAAATTTTTTTTGGAGAATATATATCATCTGCAATGCTAATCATCAAAGCTCCAGCTTACAAGCAAATGGCAAATATCTCAAAGGCAAGTGTAAGAAATAGTCCCCCTGAGAATACTATGGTTAGTGGAAATAAGAGACTGGAGAAGAAGTACATTTGCTTTCAAAACAAAATGGGTTTCTGTTCAGATCAAGAATTTGCATCTTTCCACAATCCCTACTGAGTTAATAATCCTGAAAAACCAAGGCTTAAATAACAATAAAAGTTTATTTTGGCTTGAACTCCCACCCAAGTCCTTCTGAGATTCTAGCTGCCCTAAGCATCATCCTAGCACGTTGGTGTTCATCCACTCAGATGAAGGAATATTCCCAAAAAGGAGAAAAACATCTCTTTCCCATTACACCATAGCAAATGTATTATCAGTACCTTCTGTATTTATCTAAATTCAAGGTTGAATTATACTCATGTTATCCTGTCAGACTTCAATCAGTTCTTTATAATTTTCAGATACGTTTTGGAAATGCTGATTTTGAGAGCTGACTTCTTCCTTTTTATTTTTATGTGTGGGCATGGTATTGATTCAACCATAAAATTAATTTGCTTTACTTGAGGGAAATAGTACTATGAGTCTACAAAGTCCCTGTAAGAATTTCAGTACTGAAGATTTTGCTCTGAATATTGTACAGTTCAGCTTTTCAAATGTGGAAGGAATACACAAGAACTAAGGTGTGGGATTATCTTTATTGCCTGGATACTGAAGACTTTACCAATTAGAATGAAAACTGATTGGGGTATGACTAGTAGATGTTTGGAGGGGTCGAAGCAAGTATGGAAGGAAATTCCATTTTGACCTAGTGAGCCATGCAAACCAGGGGAATGGCTTCTCCCAAATGGTCATTTCAGGGACTACTTGTAAATGCAAGAAAGTTTGCCAGACAGCTGTTCCTGACAGCTAACTTTTGTTTTACTCTTTCCTATTTTTGTTTTGTGGGAAAGTCTCCTAGACATCCAAATATTTGTGCTGGAATTATTTTATTGTCCTACTTCTGCCAGACACAAAAGCCAAGAAAACATTCAATTTGTTTTTTCCACAGGAACCGTATTATAGGTGGCTAAATGGCAGCACTGAAGAACAAAAGCAAAAAACAGCTTATGGGATAAAGGAACGAGAAAGAGAGAGAAAGAGAAGGTAAGAGAGAATGTAAGAAACAATAAAATAAATCTTTGCTTCATGTAGTCTTATTTAATATGAGGACAATGTTAAATATTCAGATTTTTTCAATCTTATTAGTTTTAGGTGGCCACCTTTGCAAGGACAAAAAATCTATATATGTAACTCTATCTATCTATCTATCTCCCTCACTGTGCTCTTCAAGAAATAATTCCTATTTTGGATTGAGATGGTAGAAAATATAACCATGTGTTAGTAAAACACACAAATACACACACACACACACACACACACGAGTGTCAGGGAGGATGAAATTTTCCTTTACCCTTCTAGGTTCTTCTGGCTCCTCTAAGAATTAAATTGGCATGAGACAGATTAACAGGAGAAAAATCAAACAAAAGTTTAATAACATGTAAACATGGGAGAGACCCAGGAGAACTGAGTAACTCGCCAAGATGGCTGAAGCCGTCACTTACAGTACCATCTTCAACTAAAGACAAAAGAGGATGTTAGGTGTAGTGGGTTGTGACTTCAAAGTGGAAAAAGGCAATTCACATGGAGAGGGAAAAGCAAATGTTTGATAAACAAATATTCTCTGGACCATGTCTAGACAATGGGACACAGCTTGATTGTTTTCAGCTTGAAATAATCGCATGCCAAAGAGATGTTTTGGGGTGGCAAGTTGTGCTCCTCTACACAAGCATCAACAACAACAAAAACCAGTTTCTTATATACACAATGCCTAGAACTGTAGGATAAATACTTCTATTTGGGGGTCTACGTACATGGTTGCTATTATTATCTGGTTTGAAAAGTTAATATTTTTCTAAACTGTATGATTTCAGGAAGAACACAATTTTGTGTCCACATCATTCTACACTGTTTGATAATAATAAAAATAGTCTGTGTTAGGATTTTTTTAAATCCATATGTCAAGTTTGGGGCCTTTCCTTTTTTTTTTTTTTTTTTTTTTTTTGCGGGACGCGGGCCTCTCACTGTTGTGGCCTCTCCCATTGCGGAGCACAGGCTCCGGACGCGCAGGCTCAGCGGCCATGGCTCACGGGCCCAGCCACTCCGCGGCATGTGGGATCTTCCCGGACCGGGGCACGAACCTGTGTCCCCTGCATCGGCAGGCAGACTCTCAACCACTGCGCCACCAGGGAAGCCCTGGGGCCTTTCTTTTAAAGGCATCCCAGTAAATAAAATAGGAACCCCTGAGATATGAAAAATAAGTTATTTAGGCTTGGGGAAAGGAGGCTCATGGGAGTTACTGAGATTGCTCAGGAAGACTACTCTTCCTCTCTGAAAATTGTCAAAGGAAATCTACTGGAAGGACATCTCCACCCAGGTGTTCAGAATTTTAAAAAGAGGGTCCAGTGTGAGGAAACGTAAAGATGTCGCCCAGAAAAAATGGAAAATAGAGGAACTGTTTTAGGAAAAGGTACCAGATGTCATGGAAAGTTCATTAAAAGATGGAATGTAAAAGATACGTCTCTCCTTTCTCTGAACAAGTATTGTATGACATCAGAGAAAGGTGGAATGGAGATAAAGAATTCCATGTAGGATTTCATTTGAGAAAAAGAATTCAGCTACTATAAGTGGGAAACCATTGGATTAAGATAGTATTCGTGGTCTCTCTCAACTATCAAATTCTGTGATGTAAGAATTATAAGAGCCGAATGTTTATTGTAGTATTATTCATTACGGTGAAAAATGTTATGCCCTAGGCAGAACATCATGATTATCAGAATAATGGGAACATGCCCATGCTCATCTCAATTCCAAAAGTTAGACACAAATGTCCTCTTCAGTGGGTCTTGTCAAGCCTCGGGCCCCCTGACTAGGAGGTGTATGGCTGTACTGATGGCCCTTTAGGCAAATGAATAGAGTAATAATATTTAAAAATTTAAAGCCCACATTAAAGGAAAGAGGCTAACCAAGAAAATACCATGACAGTGTTCTGAGATTGAAGGGAAGTCTGATGTCCTGATACCCTAATTCATCTAAAGCAACAAGTGGTTAATAGTTGTCAATATGAAGGTGGAAACCCAGTGACAGAAATGTTATCTACTTTAATGGCCACCTTCCATTTCCTTTTTTCACCCAGGCATGGTTCCTGTACTTCACAGGAGGAAACTTTCACCCACAGATTGATACATTGTAAATTTCTGCCTGTCAGACTTTATTTGGAAACAGGATCTGCCAATCTTTGTTGTGATTTTGTGCTTACAAGGAATCTTCTTTAGAAACCCACTCTCAGCTCTATTAATGACAAATTCTAACAGGTGTTATTTTCCTGTCAGACTTTTCATTCCTCTCATGATGGTTCAGTAGAGACCACCTCCAAACTCAAATTTGGATATTCAAAGTTTATGCTCTATTTTTCCCGCCCTCTTGTATCCCTCCTCCTCCATAGGTATTCAGGTTTCTTTTTGAGAGGGGTGTTCTGGTACTAGTCCCCCATTCTGTCTTTCTATTGACCAGCCTTCCCCTAGACATTGTAAAGTTTCTACTGTTTCTATCTCTGTGTTCAAAATCTCTTATTTTCCTTCTGTTTTACAACCCTGAATATGATGTGCTGTGTAACATCCTTCTAATAACAGTTAATTCTTTATAAAATATTAATGTCTTTCTCCTCCCAGGCTGTAAGCTCCTTCTAACCTAGAATACTGACTGTAATTATATGAATGACAGGCTCTGAGGCATTCAGGTAGGAAAATATCTCAAAAACTCACTCAAAGTATTTACCGAAAGCTGATAGACCTTACTAAGATTATAATTTACCTCACCAATAGGAATCTGTCATGGTGTATTAACCTTTCTTGTAAACTATCCCTTGTTATTTGTAGATTGTCTATGCCCAAATTAAAGGAGTTATTTAGCAAATATGTGGTTTATAGAATGACTACAAAATATTGATCTGGGTGACTTCCTTCCCCAAATGGACTTCTGTCCAAAATTATCCAATTTGGTTGTCCTCATACCTTAATTTTATACAATGTGCAACAGTTTTCTTTAGCATTATAAAAATATAATTTATGTAGTTTTGTTATTTTTTTCTGGAACTTAGGTTACTATATGTTTGCTAAGATACCATTATACGAATGGGGTCAGGGAAGGTAATTTGCCAAGTGAAAGATTTCCAGGTTGCCATGGACAAGATGTATTACCTGTGTGTGTACCCAGGCAGATTGGCTTGTTCTAATCTCACCAAATCCACTCTAGGAGGGATGATTGCATTACAGCCCATTAGTTTCTCTCAATTCTCATAAAGGGTTCACTGGTAATAATTTTTGGCATAAGAAAGCATCTAAAGCAAAAAGTCCATTCTATAAGTACGACTCCATCAGGGATTTACACGTATAACAACAAAATAAGAACTTTTATTTACTAACGTCCGTTTATCTTATTTCATCCAAGTAGTTCAAATGATTAAACAGTTTAAAAATATCTAAAAGCCGTCTCCCTTAAGAAATTTATTTTGAAATATTATGAGTGTAAGTTTGATATGTTTGCTAGAAAACTGAGTTATAGTGTTCACAATTTAATTGATTTTAAATATGTTGTATATGTTATCACTTCAGAGGTAAATTGAGAATAAATAAAACCAGCTACCTAACTGCTTCAGCTATTCATCTTTTAATAATTTTTTCTCTAGTCTCTAACTGAAAAATAATTAATTTGCATATTTTCTCTCAGACTGTTGATTAAGGGACCTATAATTTACTTAACATGGGTAATTATGTACGTCTCAAGCATCTTCATTCACAATACATATTCTGGGACTTCTGAAAATATGACTTCATGTTAATTAGACTAGAATTTAAAATACCACCAGAAATATAAGATCATGTTCCCAAGATTCAGCTCATTTTCTTTCTTTGAGTATATATATGGGAAGATCTCCCATGCTTCTACACACAGCAATGAAACTTCCAAACAAAGTAATCTTCAGTATCTAGGATGGATTTTGTCTAGAAAAATATTAAACTCTCTCAGCATACTCAGTAAAGTTTTAATCGTTTGGGGAAGGCTTAATGCGGATATAACTCTATTGTGTGTGTGTGTGTGTGTGTGTGTGTGTGTGTATGCATGTGCTCATGCACACAAGTGGGCATGCACACGGGATTTATTGCTTCATCAAAAAATGCAAAAGAACATTATGTTGCCTTGTAGGAGGTTGGATGAGAAGCAGCTCTGCCAGCCTCCTGCAGAGGACGGTGATCTCTTCAGAGGTTTTTATAGTGGACTCTCTGCTGACATTGTGTAAAAACTTATGTCCCTTCTCTGATAACACCAAGTCATTTCCACTGTAACTATGATTTATAAGTTATTTAGTTAGACTATTTTGGTTTATGTACAATGAAGTTTTGCATGGTTTCATTTGGGGGGGTTGGGGATAATATTTTTTAGGGTTTGTGGATGCTGATCTAAGTTGATTCCTATCATTATCAGAACTCCTTAGGATAACATAATGACATCTGTATTGCATTTTGTAATCCTCTTCTTCAATTTGGAATCATTGCTCCTTGAGAATAAATGAACACAATACTTTTAGTTTTTTTCCATCTCTTTGCATTATCCTTAGCCTTGAGTTTTTCCCAAATTTTTCATTTGATTTGGCCTTTAAAATATTTTGCATTCTTGGGTTAGGAAGACTATGAATGCTGAACGATGATCCACTTCTTATATCCACGTTCACAGAATTCCAACTGACCTGGACTTTGATAGACAAAAAGGGCATATCAGGAAGATTTCTAGATCGTCAGATATTTCTTCAGTGTCTGAATTGACTCATCATAACCATCTATATAACGAACTGGGTTTAGGATTTTAATCAACATGACAAAGCCAATTCCAGCTGCTGGCTTATGCACAGAGCCTTTAGGGAATATGATATAAAAACACAACTTCATGGCTATATCTTAGAGTCATATGTGAACTTACCAGATTTGTCATTATGTCCATTATAGAAATCCCAAAGGAAGATCTCTGTGATTAGTTGTCTGTACTCTAAGTACATTCAAAGATATTTCATTTACTCCTTTGAGATGTTTCCAGAGATTTTCTTGCACTTTACCATAAAGTAACCACACAGTTATTATAATTTTGTTCTTTCTTTTACGTAGCTGCCATCCTTTTCTTTCCCAATACTGTGAGAAATAGTAGTTGGACTTTTAGTTCTTTCCTTTATAAGCTGGGCTTTAAAGCAGATTCAGGGAAGGAAACAGAGGAAAAATTTCCTGCTGCCTGTTGCGTTTTTCTTATCCAATACAATAAATAATGTTGCTACTATCTTCTTGACGTGCTGTGCAAATCAACTTCAGAAAATTATGTTTTCGTCTTAGACATGAAGTTATGAAGCACAAAACTGGACCTCTTTTAAGGAAAAGCAACCAATTACATACAAGGATGTGCTTGAAAATAAGGAGCAATCATGGCAAATTATTTGTTTGCATGTTGCAATCTAATCCTTCTTGCTTTCAATGAACTTAGAGAGTTTATTGGCATTCACATAATTTACTCTGGAGTTAATGATATAATAAGAATACCAGTTTATTTTCTCTTGCTTAGCCAAGTGAACATAGTGAACAAAAAGATTTTATGTAACCATAGAGTCTGAGGTTACGTAAAAGATTTTTTTTCCAGAAGTTGTTCAAAATCTAAGGTGTCAAGAGTGAAAACCCCATTACTTCAAATTAGTTATTTCCCTAAAGCTAGATAACTGGCAATGGTTGATCTAAGAATATACGAGATGGTGTATGCCAAGGATTAAATTTTTTTGTCAGTGTTGCTATTTTTAGCGTGGTTTAAATGAAAGTGTCAGGTTATTTCTTAAAAATGGCTGGCATAATATTAAAAGACCAGTTAATTTCATTATATCTTATTATAATAATTCTGAATTTCACCAGAGATTTCCAATGTACTCATTAAGAAATTATCTAAAATGTATTATTAAACACAATAATTATTTATCATGAAGTCTCTAACCATTGACAGTAAATGCATGTTTTTTTTTCCTGAGTGTTGAAAGCTTGATTGTATTAACAAGTGAAAAAAAACTATATCATATTTTATTTCTGAAAAGAAAATAGTCTCTCCTTTGGTATTTCTTTCTTACTTCCTAGTCAGATTAAATTTGCAGCCAAATGAATTCAAACAGTTAAAAGTACTTAAATATCATACAAACAAAGCATAAGTAAAGATAGTACATAGAATGGGGACATGGTGGGTTTGTCAGTAGAACCTTTCTAAAGACTATTAGAAAATGCAAATTATAAGATTGATAGGAACAAAGGGAAGACTTTCTTTGCTTAGTTTACATAAGTTTATATACTGTGGAAGCAGATATGAGGAATGATTTTAAGGTCAAACTTACCACTTACATACATCTGGGACTGGAATGTTCCAATTCCTTACTGCTTCTGTAGCTCTGTAAACTGGCTGTGGTGACTAAAACAGTTTGATTCAATAGTTAAGTAGCATTTACTTTTTCATTTGCATGTCTGTTCATGTACCCCCTCAATCATTCCACATACAATTATTGAGAATGTACCATATATTATGCATTGCGTTAGGCACTGGATATACAAAGATAAATAAAACACAAACTTTGCCATCTACTAGCTCACAGAGTCACAGGAAAAAGGTAATATATTAATAGTATAATAGGAGCAATAACAGAAGTATATATATTAATCAGCCATCTTGTAGAATAGGGGTTGATTTGCTCTGTATAGAAAGATCAGGGAAGAGTTCACAGACGAGGCAATGCCTGAGTTGGGCTGTCAAGCATCATTAAGAAAAACTGACAGCCAACTGGATCATGAAAGACTATAAGAGTTTGATAGACAAAAAACAAGAAGTCCTAGTCTGCTAAAATACACAGAAAGAATGAAATAAATCAGTTTATTCAGGGAGTGAGAAAAATAATAGAAGAAAAAAGAGGTGAGGATAGAAGCCTGGGAAACACCGCTAGTTCAGGTCAGAGGACCCAATTAAGCAAATGGAGAAAGAGAAGTCAAGGCAGATGGAAAGAAACCTGGATAGAGCCGTATTTTCAAACACAAGGGGAGAGACAGTTGAAAAAAGAAGTAGCCAATCTGTCAATGCTGAGGAAATGGCAAGTAAAGTAAAAGCTTAAATATTACATATGACAATTAGAAGATCAGTGGATCTTTTCCAAGAGCAGTTTTAGGAGAGTGAAGTAGGTAGAAATACTAACTACATTTCCTGTTCTTGAGGAAAACTGAAGATAAAGATGGAACTTCCACCATCAGAGGGTTCACATTCTACTGAGGGATGTAAAACCTAAGTGCACTTATTATATGAGTTAGCCCTATACCATCTTAGAGCTAGCACTGTGTGGTGGCAATGATGGAAAGGATAAGTTTTGATGGAGGCTGGAAGAGGAATAAGGAAAGAAATCTACAGATAAGGGACCACAAGGCCAGGAGAAGTGGTATCTGGAAAACCACAGGGACACTGTGGAAATTTTATGAAGTAGTACAGATGTAAACTTTATAATTTCACCAAACTATAATAGAGTATAAGTGTAATCTTTATAAATGAAAGTACGTGAGGATTACCTATTTAGAGAGTGCATTCCTGTCACCTCTAAACAGGGAGAATTTTTTTGTACCAAGGCAGATCCATGAAAGCTGAAACAACTGACATGTCAGGAAATGAAAAATTGGGGGAAACAATGATGTTGAGGGTATTTAGATGCATTTAAATATTTAATATTCTGTGAGATTTACTTTTACCTTACTTATTGACTTAAAAATTAAATACATTCAATAAAATGTCACCATAAAATATTATTTGTGATTGTGTCATGCAGCCAATTTTCTTTCCTAGAAATCAGCAGAAAGTATTGACCCTGTTAGTGATGTCTCTTTATTTAAACTCAGTCTTCAAAATGTTTCTAATGAAATAGATGTTGCTTTCAAGGAAACAATTGTATTCTAGCTCTTTTACTTACCATATCCCCATTGAGATCCCTGCATTATATCACTTGTCCAAAAGAAGTGTCTGCTTACAAGTTATTTTCCATGATGTAAAAAATTATATATATATATATATGTATAGATATAGAAATAGATATATCTTGTGTTATAAGGCAAAACAAGATACTGCCTAACAAATGTGGTTTGCTGGATTACAAATATTTTTTTAAAACACAAGTTCATGGGAAGAGGAAATAATGGGGAAAAGTGTGCTTATCTGGTAAAAAGTTTGGGTGAACAACATTAGGTGCTATTTAAGATTCGTGCTGACAAAAACAAATCAATAGCTTGACAGACTCAAAGTTCAAACCAACGGGAGAAGTAGGACATTTGGCAATTTAGCATCTGTGTTACCAATAAAGGTCAATAAAATTCCTTTTGCAAATTGAAAAGCAGGATAAGGAAAGAGAATCTTAACTGAACTATGGTCTCAGGCTAATGTTTCCGAGAAATAGAGAATTATAACAATTAAAATTCCTTAAAATCAAATGAAGTATCATATTTAATGGGGGAAAATGCACTGACTCCAGACTCAATGTGTCCAAATCTACCATGCTAGAACACTGGAGAGACTTGTCCCCAAGGCTTCTTAAAACAGAACTCCTCACTCTGCCTTAAAATGTCCTTGTCATGAACTCTCTCTGCTCTTCTCCTGGGAGAGTGAATACATCCGCCTCTCCCCTTCAGCCCTACCCATCTCAGGCCAAAAGTCTGTTTTGCAACGGAGTAGAACTGACTGCTCCTTGATGTATGAACCTTTGGCCTTGCAAGCTGAGCAAACTGATCTGAGGCGATTATGCTGCCACACCATTAAATAGTGTACAACTCACTTCTCTGCAAAAGGTGATTTATGCACTAGGGAGTATGAGTCTCAGCATTGAGCAATCCAAATCTCTCTCTTTAATTATGCTTTTGGCATTACAAAGAGAGAAAAGTTACTTTACCCCCCTTTTTGTTAACGTAAGAAAAAATGTGAGATTATTCCAAAGGAACAAGATTGATTTTTCTCCCCCTAATAAATGTAGTTTTGCAAGTCCTATAGAAAATCAAAGTATCTATTTGTAATCATCTATTCATAGTCTAGGAAAAGCGTTAATAAGAAAAGGCAAAAAGTAACCACTACTGCAAGCTAACTTGTATTTCTTTAGTTCCTTTCTCCTTTACACCTTCTAAAAGTAATAAAAGCCCCATATAGATTTTAAACTGATCTAGTCTCTCCCTCTATGTGGTTGAAGGGCATGTCAGTTTTCTATGAACTTAGCATTTCCTGCTCCTGACTTCTCTGAGGAAGAAAGAATGTTTGCAGTATTTGATTTATAAGTTTCACAGTGAACAAGTGCTATTTGTACAAGCCTCTGTGGTTCCAGTAGTGATTAATCTCTAGGTGAGAATGGAAACATGGCAGGGGGAGGAAGCCACACTAGTTATTTCATGCTCAAAATAGATAACTATGGTGATTAAGCAAGAAGCATCACAGTCTGACACAAACTGACTTCTGCTTTTTATTCCCAAGGAGGGAAAAATTGGCCATTTATACCATCAGGTCATTCACACACACACACACACACACACACACACACACACACACACACACCCGCCCCCAGTTGGTGATTTTCAAGTCCTTGCATATTATGGAGCTTTGAAATGTGATTGCGTCCTAGAAATTCATTATTCATTCATTCAAAGAATAGTTATTAATTGCCAATAATTTACAAGGCACTATGCTAAATATTTAAATCCATAGGGGCAAAAAAAGAAACAATAAAAAAATCTTTCACTGAATACATATGTAATTACTAAAACCCTCAGAAAAGATGACTGGGCTATGGAGAATAAAGTCTGGGCACTACTGGCCTGACCTTAATAAATTATATGATTTGTTATTCATTTGCTTCATCATAAAACAGTTAATGATTTATTTAAGAAAGGCCTTCTAGGAATTCACATTTTAAATAAAAAACTTTACAAACTGATGATCTGTATAATTGTTCAGTGAAGTAACTTGCATGGTATCAAGCATAGACAAAGATATGAAGCAACTGGAACTCCTACACTGCTAGTGAGAATACAAATTATTACCACCTCTTAGAAAACAAATTATAATTATCTGGCAAAATTGCCATGAACACTTTACAACCTATCTGTGGCAGAACCCACTTTCAGTACCACTACAAATTTATGCTCCCTTTCCATAGTGTAGAATTGTTGGGAAGCTGCTGCCCAGCCAGAGAGTAGAATTTGCTAGCCTTCTTGTGTCTAGTTTGGATCATATGATTAGTTCCAGCCAATAGAATGTGTGTGTTGCCAGGTTTTGCTCTGTACTTGACATTTTGGTTCCATTCTTGGACACACCAGAATCATCATGCTGTACCCAGGACGTATGAGGCTATCTGAAGTCTTGTATTTCTTCTAGGAGTAGGAAGTCTAGCTCAGCCTTACCACATTCTTTTTTTTTTTTTTAATGTTCTGAGTTATCTCAGCACCTAGGCTTTTGAAATTACAAAACTTTTCCCCTGATTTTCTGTTGTAACCTCCCATTCCTGAGGATGTCCCACAATCTAGTTTGTTTTTTGTTTTTTGGTTTTTTTTGCTGTATGCAGGCCTCTCACTGTTGTGGCCTCTCCCGTTGCGGAGCACAGGCTCCGGACGCGCAGGCTCAGTGGCCATGGCTCACGCGCCCAGCCGCTCCGCGGCATGTGGGATCTTCCCGGACTGGGGCATGAACCCATGTCCCCTGCATCGGCAGGCGGACTCTCAACCACTGCGCCACCAGGGAAGCCCCACAATCTAGTCCTTGAATGGGGGGAAAGATCAAGATAAGAGAATAGGTTAATATTTCCAAATCATATCTCATTAGAGTTTCTAGGTATAGTGCATTATTTTGGTGGTTTTATAGTATTATTGACAGGGACAAACACTTATTCAAGTCACATTCTAGAGACAAAGGGTGGGTGCTTATTGTATGAAGACACATAGATGTTTAGGTTTCTAGGCAACTCTGTAGATAGGTGTTTGCCAATTTCTCTCTCTCTCTGTCTCTTTGCCTTCATGATCTTCATCACTGACGTTTCTTAATGCTAATTGTGCAGTTTTATACAGATTAATCTGTCAAGATTTTTGGATGGAGCTAGTCTGATTGATCTAGGAAATTTCCCCCACTGAGCAATGCCCTTTCTTTTTGACCAATAAACAGTCAATGGATAGCCTACAACTGCTCTTTGTCATATAATATGCCTGTGGCCAGCCCTACAGAAAGAATAGCCCAACACTGCACATTTTCTGAATAAATAGGAAGTATAATTTCAACTAGACTAGGTGTGGATTATATCAGGTACTATGTCAAGAGTAGTGTGTCAAGAAATCAAGAGTAGACAAATGAGGCTATCACTCCAAATAAGACGGTGTAGACTCATTTCTCCCTGCCCCTCTCTGCTCAGCAGACCTTAAATAAATCGAGATGAAATCCTAAAAATGTATTGAAATATCCTACAGAAAGGCAGAAAAAAGAAATAAAGGAACAAAAACAAGAAGAAACAAATAAAACAAATAAAATGGCAAATTGGTTGTAGCATATCAATAATTACCTTAAATGTAAATAGTCTAAATACACTGAGCAAAAGACCGAGTGGATAAAGAAAACATGTCCCAACTATAAACTGTTTACAAGAAACTGGCACTTTAAATTCAATGACATAGGTAGATTGAAAGTAAAAGGATGGAAAAGTTATGCCACTTAAACATGAATTTTAAAAAAGAGGGATTAGTTTTATTAATGTCCAGTAAAATGGACTTCAGAGAAAGAGAAATTGCTGAAAAGAAAGAATGATAATGATAAAAGGATCAATCTACCAGAAACACATAGTGATGCCAAGTGTACACACCAAACAAAATTCTTGAAATGAATAGAGCAAAAACTGATGGAGCTGACAAAAGAAATAGAAAAAATGATCATCATAGTTGGGGAACATTCACCAAGATACCATATCCTGACCCATAAAATGAACATAAATAAATTTAAAATAATTGAAATCATATATAATTAATTTTATTACAGAAATTCTACTTCAAAATTGAGTTGGCTTACTAAATCCTGTTATAGATGTTCCCAAATAGTCACAAAAATACCTATGAAGATATAGAAAAATAAAGAAACTCATAATGATGCTGCAAACCCAAATTTTTAGAAAATCTGTTATCAGTGTCTGAGACAAATTTGTATTAATTGTGATACTAAAAGAGCTAGATTGAAAAACTCCTGCCCACTTCTGCAGCCATGCTAGAAAGGAGAAAACTCCCTTTTCTGAATGAAAGAGACTTTATTCTTCCATTATTTTTTGTTTCCTAGTTTAGAAAAAACATTTTTGGGGTAAACCACCACAAACCTTGTCAACCATCCATATACTTCATGACTGCTATTTTTTGAGGGTACCCAAAATGTTTTTCTCCATTCTTACATTAGTTATCTATTGCTCCATAACAAATTATCCCCAAATCGAGCAATTTAAAACAACTATCATTTCTTACGTCACAGAGTTTCTGAGTGTCAGGAATCTGAGAGCAGGTCATCTGGGGGGTTTTGGCTCAGCATCTCTCACAGGATTGCAGTCAAGTTGCCAGCCAGGGCAGCAGTCATCTCAAACCTGACTGGTGCCAGAGAATCCACTTCCTAGCTCCCTCACATGGCTGCTGACAGGCTTCTATTCCTCACCAAATGGTTCTTTCCATGGGCTACCTGAGTGTCTACAAAATATGGAAACTGGCCTCGCCCAGAATGAGTAACCAGAAAAGAGAAAGAAGAAAGAGACTGAGAAAATACTCAAGATGGAGGCTTTTCGAATCACAGAAGTTAAATCCCATGGTGTTTGCTGTATGCTGTTGCTCTCAGAGACCAACCCTGATCCAATGTGGAAAGGGACCACACAGGAGGGGCCTAGCACAAAGCAGGGAAGTCTTGGGGCTACCTTGGAAGCAGGGAATCACAATCCCTCATTGGCAGCACTCTTTCTATATGTAATCAATTAGAATTTGTGACTCCCGGTAAACAATGCAAAAGGAAATGGAGAAGGGAGGAGAGGGATCACCAATAAACACTGCATCTCGCAAGTTATGGTTTTCCAAATAAATGCTATTGGCAAGCCTGCAACAAGAGCTATAGCATGAGGTTTTCTGTTTTGTCTTTGTTTTTTATTCCAGTTCAGAATCTCAGGAAGCATCTTGAAGTGGGAACACAAGAATACCTTAGATCACCTAAGAAATCTGGGTCAGTTTATTATCTGCTGAACTCTGATAATTGCTCTCTGTACATAGATCCATCTCCAGCTGCAATTCTGAGGTAGAGATCTGGGCACTAAAGAGAATGATAGTAACTAAAAATGCCAAGGGAAGTCTACATATACTATCTTAATGGTGGAATTGATTTCTTCTCCTACAAAAAGGCATAAGGTATAAAACCAGCATGGGACGGCTTCCCTGGTGGTGCAGTGGTTGAGAGTCCGCCTGCCAATGCAGGGGACGAGGGTTCGTGCCCCGGTCCGGGAGGATCCCACAGGCCGCGGAGCGGCTGGGCCCGTGAGCCATGGCCACTGAGCCTGCGCGTCCGGAGCCTGTGCTCCGCAACGGGAGAGGCCACAACAGTGAGAGGCCTGCGTAACGCAAAAAAAAAAAAAAAAAAAACCAGCATGGGATCTATGAAACTACACTCTGAATTCATATTAAATGAACAAGTCCTTAAAGACTCAAAGGAAAAGAAACATGATTTACTGCAGGAAAAACATTTCAGAAAACAGAATGCCAATATACAGCCTTTGTGAAAAAGAAGACCTTTGTGCAAATAGGTTGCACAGACTGTGATGAGAAGAATCTAATTAGAAGAGAGGGGTAAAAGGCAAGATAACATTGTAAGAAAATGAAAAATGAAGTACCAGAATTTCAGGGAAAACTGGAGGAAGAAAAGAAAGAGTGGAATTGAAACTGACAAAATAAAATGAATAAAGAGGAGGAAAAACTATGTAAGCTTTTTTTCAAATGCAAAAGAGAGAGAGAGAGAGAAGTAAATAGACAAGCAAGAAAAAAAAGACTACTGTAGAATTCTAGGTATGCCTATGGCAGAAAGCCTTCCTAAGTATATGGGTAAGAAAGGTTCATAGATTGCTACAGTGTTAAAGAACAGAGCTGGGCATATGCAGGATTCTTCTCCAAGACACTAAATGACAAAAGCAATTAAATAATGTATCTATGAACTGGAAGTGAATGACATCCCAGCAATGTCCTTCCTCATATATGAAGACAAAGAAAGACACTCAGAATTTTTCAGAAAATATACAATTGATGTAACCTTCTTGAAAAAATGTATTTAAGATATACACTACCTCCTCAAGCTATGAGATGAATAAAGACATAATAATGTCAGAATTGCTTATTTTTCCTGTTATTGGAAACTGGCATATAATAGAAGTAGGGGGGTAAAGGTTTGCTTTTTTTTTCTTTTTTTTACAACTCCAAGTAGACAGAAAGTATAATATAGTCTTATTTAGGATGTAGGTTAAGAGGAGGTCAAACTTAATGAAAGGAAAGACGTGAGACCAATATCTTATACCTACTTCATTCTTAGGACCCGTTTTCCCCATCAGCTCCTTAAACTTATTGGCCCCAAAGACCAACTTCCACCTCTCCCTTCTGATTCCCTTCAGAAACTCAGTGATTGCAAACTGGAACTGAAGGCCAAGGCTAGGAGACGAGACAGTGAGGTGGGAAACGAGGTTTTAAAGCAATAGCCTATAAGGAAAGGAGTTTCCAAAAAGAAAAGTTTTCGTTAGTGACTGCAGAGGGAAGGCCACAATTTCTGTCCTGAGAGTCAAGAATGAAGGCATTCATGGTTACGGAGAAGGTTGGGGCTCTCAGAGATACTCTGGAACCCCCAGGTCCTATGGACTCTTGAGAATTGGAGAATAATGGTCATGGTACAAAGACAGATTTACTGCGATGCTAATGAGACTAAGATTCAAGGGTTTTCACCTGTGAATAGTGGATGTTGTTGGGAGTCAGAGTGTTTTGCGGGAGGGGGAGCCAGGGTGCAATCAAGAAGCATATCTGTATAGTTTTACTAGAGACCTCAGAAAAAAAAGGAAATTTGTGTCTCCCAGGCTCCAATATTTTACTGGCATTTCTTTTCTCATTCAAAATAAGCACTTTTGTACCTAATTTTGAATTTGTAAATTACCTTCTTTATCTAAAGATGGTCTCAAAAACTCTGTAAGCTTCAGATCTGTCACCTGGAAAATACCACTTAGGTAGTCCTGAAGAAGACTGGAACTGAACTAAAGAGCTATGCTGTACACTTTGCTGGCTTCACATGTATGACTGACTGGTCCCGCCGACATCTCTTATAATTTCAGCTGCATGAAAAGTGATTCTATGTTATAGGTGCATACATATTCATAACTGCTATCTTTTCATTGTGAGTCATATCCTTAACATTATTTTATGTCCTTTTTTATCTTATTTAAACCTAGTTTATAATTTTAACTTTAAATCAGATTACTTTTAGATTTGTCTGTTGTGTATCGTACAGAGGTAGGTTTTTCTTTGTGATCCAATCTTTTCTTTTCCACGTGATTTAGATCGTTACCTTCACTTATAC
The DNA here is from genome assembly GCF_002837175.3 of Physeter macrocephalus. Lineage (NCBI taxonomy): Eukaryota > Metazoa > Chordata > Mammalia > Artiodactyla > Physeteridae > Physeter > Physeter macrocephalus. Next base: position 58,933,988 of record NC_041218.1, read on the forward strand.
GACAGGTGTGTTTGAATCCTTTCATAGTGTTACATTATTTATTCTGTTTTCATTAATAGACTATTTTTTAGAGCAGTTTTGGGTTATAGAAAAATTGATCATACAGTACAGAGAGTTCCCATTTATCCCCCTCTTTTGCTCACAATTTCCCCTATTATTAACAGCTTGCAGTAGTGTGATATATGTGTTACAGTTGATGAAATAATATTGGTGCATTATAATTAACAAGTCCATAGTTTGCATTAGGGTCACCCTTTGTGTTGTGCATTCTATGGGTTTTGACAAATGTTTGATGTCATGTATCCACCATTAAAGTATCATACAAAATAGTTTCACTGTCCTAATAATCCACTGTACTCTACCTGTTTATCCCTCCCTCCCTCTCCTCAAACTCCTGGCAACCACTGATCTTTGTATTGTCTCTATAGTTTTGTCTCTTCCAGAATGTCATACAATTAGAATCATATAAGATGTAGCCTTTTCAGACTGGCTTTTTTACTCAGCAGTATGCATTTGGGTTTCCTCCATGTCTTTTTGTGGCTTGGCTTGATAGTTTTGTTTTTTTTTTTTTGGCTTGATAGTTTTTAATTGCTAATAATAGTCCATTCTATGGAAAGGAACAACACTTTGTTTATCCATTCACCTTCTGAAGGACATCTTCGTTGTTTCCAATTTTTAGCAAATGTAAATAAAACTTCTAAAAAGATTGGTGTGTATGTTTTTGTGTGGACATAAATTCAACTCATTGGGTAAATACCTTGGAGCATGATGGCAGGATCATATGGTAAGATGGTTTAACTTTGCTAAATTGAGCCCCCAGGTGTTTTTAATCTCTCAAACTAGCCCATGCTCAGTCTCCAGCAATTAGTCAATTATTACTTAAGTGTTCCTACCAGATACTGGTGTGAGCTGTGGGATTCTGCTCCTGGACCTCTGCTCCTGGTAAGCTGTGATTCTCTGTATTCACCTTTCTCTTTAGTTTTCAGGGTGGCAGTTTACACTGTGACGTCAATTATCTGATAGATCTAAGAAGGGTTGTTAATTTCCAGTTTGTTCAGCTTTTATCTTGTTGTAAGGACAGAATGACAACTTTCAAGCTCTTTATTAGTGACTGGAAACTGCAAGTCTCTTCTGTTTTTATAAATATGTGCATTTCACTAGATGTTCTATTTTTCTTTGCTTTTTATTCCAGTTCTCTAATATTTAAGAAGTTTATTTCTTGTCTACTGGCTTCTTGACAGTTTTACTTTTATAAAATGCTCTTAGTTCCTTCTTTCTTTAGTTGCTACCTATCACTTCCCTATTATGAGCTACAGTAAAATTCACTTACGTTCTACCCGCCACTGGTAGTTGAACTGCAGTCAAGAATTTGATCTTAGTGTTTGTATTTGTGAAGGTGTTACTATTCCAACTACTTGACTTCTCAGCTGTAAGTGATATCCTTTGACTCCCAGGTATCACAGCTGGTTCTGTTTTCCACCGTCTCTTTTCTTTGGCTCCTGATTTGTTACTAGTTTCATTTCTACATTGAGCATACAACAAAATCACTCCATTCTGTTAGCCTTATTCCCACCTTTTTAAAAAATTAATCTACAGTTAACAGCATTCATAGCTCCCAACAATAATTTTTCTCACACTTCTCTCTTGTTACTTGCTTGACTGCAGATTCTCCTCTAGGATTGTGTCCATTTAAGATTTCTTATTTGTTGTCATAGAAATTGTGGCAAAAATCCTCTTATTATCCCTGTAATCTCTATTCACATCTGCAGTTAAGTCTTTTGATACTTTTTTCTTTGTTTTTGTTTTGTTAATCTTTCCAGAAGTTTATAAATTTTACTAATAATTCCAATTAATCAGCGTTTGCTTGTTTGTGTGTTTGGCATTGTGTATTCTGTCCATTTTATCTTTGTTTCTACCTCCTTAATTCTTCTACCATTTTCTGTTTTAGGGTTTTGTTTTGAGCTTTACTTCATTGTTCTGACTCTAGTTTCTTGGGAAATAAATGATTAAAGCAGAAGGTCTGCACTGCATTTACTCTGCTGGTCAGGGGAGGAGACATCCCTGGAAAAGAATGAAGGCAGATGTCCCAGTCTAATCTCCTTGGAAACATACTGATGATAGACTTCATAGTAAACAAACGAAATGGTTTTGCAGAAAAATAGGCCTTATCTATGAAAGGCTTTTATCAGTGTGTGCCTAGTTATTAATAATTGCTTAAAGTAAAGAAACTTGGAATCTGTGGATTTATAGGACATGATTGCCTAGAAAATATCATGTAAACTTTAAGCATCTGAGTAGAAAGCAGAGGTGGTTCATGGCCTAGATAGCACCTTCAGTATGGGTGCTCTGAGCCAGAGAATTTCTGATGAAGTTGGAAAAAAAAAAGACCTGAGAATGCCCAACTAGAGGTCCTAGACATCTCTCTGTGATTTGACTATGCTCTTTGACTGTTTGCATCCTTAATAAAGCTTGATCTCTTATTCATGTGAGTCTTATTTGAAAATCCAATCTTTTTAATCTCAATTTTTAACTTGGTCGTTTAACTCATTAGTTTAAGCCTTTCATATTTTTCTAATATATGCATTAAATGCTAACAATTTTTGTCTAGGAGCTTCTTAGCTGCTTTCTATGAGTTTTATGTAATAGTTTCATTATTATTCAGTTCAAAATATTTTCTAATTTCCAATTATTTCTTTCTGACCCATAAGGGTTTTTCTAAATTTCCAAACAAGAGTGATTTTCTAGTTAACTTTTTATTGCTATTAACTAAGTTAACTGTATTGTTTTCAAAGAATGTGGCTTATATGATAGCAATACCTTGAAATTGGTTGAGTCTTGTTTTAGGGTTAGGTGGTAATTTTCATTAATGTTCAATGTGTACTTAAGAACAAGGATCAGCAAACTATGGCCAACAGGCTAAATCCAGCCAGGTACCTGTTTTTGTAAATAAAGTTTTATTGGAACACAACCACACCCATTTATTTATGTATTGTCTGTGTTTGCTTTTATACTACAGTGGCAGAGTTGAGAAGTTGTGACAGAAATTCTATGTCCTGCAAAGGCTAAAATATTTACCATCTGGCTCTTTACAGATAAAGATTCCTGACCCCTACTTTAGGAAAATATGTATTCTGCAGTTTGGGGGCAGTGTTCTATGTTCCATATAGTATATTTGTTCATTTAACCTTATAATTCTGTAAAATTTTTCAGTTTTGCTGTAGACAGGTAGATAGATACACAGATAAATGATTTGTTCTTAGATGCACAGAAGCTTAGAATAGTTATATTTTTCAGGTGAATTGATTTTTTAAATTTGAATATTGGATGGAATTCTGGCCTTTTATTAATATACATATACTAACCTTTTTGTTTGGTATTCGCCTGGTATGTATTTCAGTGCTTTTATAGTCAATCTTTCTGTGTATTTATGTTTTCGATTTGTCTCTGCTGAACAGCAAAGAGCTAGAATTTATTATTTATTCCAGGAAAATGATCTTTGCCTTTAAAATTTCTTCCATGTGCATTTAATGTAGTTACTGTTATATTTATTTCTAAAGCTTTTATTGGACTTTCTATTTGTCCTGGCTTTGGAACTTTTGACTCTTTTTTGCCCCTTTCTTGCCCTCATTTGAAATGATTGTTTCTAATTTTATTTTTTCTCTTTAACCTAACAGAATCATGTACCTTTACTTTCTTAGAATACTTTCATTCTACTCAGTTTACTTTCCACTTAAACATAATTTTTCAATTTAGTTCTATCATATTTTAACCTCCTTCCCTAAAATTAGTGTTATCGTTTTTTTCTTTTTTGCATGGATTTATTTGTATTTAACTACAGATTTCTACTTTTTAAATTCATTTCTTATTATATTTCAGATCTTCCATATAAAAAATTTCAAGTAAGGAATAAAAAACTTACAAAAAGAATATGGTAGAATTAGTAAAGATAAAAGCAAAAGTTAATTTACTAGAACACATACAAATAGCAGAATCGTTTAATTGAATATTTGTTTATTAAAAAGTATAATAAAGCTGTAATCAAGGATAAAATTAACAAAAGGTTGGTCTTTAAAAATCTGATGTAAATTTCATTGCTAAAAATTTTGAAAGCCTCCATCAAATTACTTTAAAGGAAAATATTGATTGCCAAAATCAGCCCAAGAAGTTATAGAAAGCCTGAATAAATCAAAAGTCATAAATAAAATGAAAAGGGTTGACAAAGAACTTCCTTTAAAAGAGTGCTAGGCTTAGACAGTTTAATGTGTGAGTTATTAAAACCATTCTTAACACAAATAAATAAATCTTATAATATTATAAAATCCCAGAGCATAGAAAAAGATAGACTACTTTAGAATACACCTTTTTTTTTTTTTGGTCCAGCATAACACTAATGCCAAAATTTGACAGAGCATTAGAAAGAGAAAAGCTACAGATTTTAGATAAAATTCCTTTAAAATGATCAAACTGAATTCAGAGCTATATTAAAAGCTTTATTGTTTATATAAGGTTTATTTTAAGACTTTATACATAAGCTCATATTGAGATATCTATTAGATAATTTATCATATCAAAATTTCAAAGGAGAAAAAAATATCACATTTATTTGCTGAAAATCTGTGTAACTAGAACCATGATATATTCCTCGTATAAGGAAAAACCTCTTAATAAATAAGGAAGATGATTATATTTCATTAATCTGATAAATATTAATTTCAAACCTGCAATCAGTGCATAGTTAACTATAAGACACAAAGTATGTTGATAAAAGTCAGGAATACACAAATAGACTTTCCTTACTATTATGTATCATTGGTGCTGGAAATTTCAGGCAATGAAACAAGGCAAGAAAAAGAACAGAGTTTAGATATTAGTAACAAGGAGATACAATTGTTATTTGCAAATTTTGTGAATCTCTCTATAGAAAAACTTAAAAAATCAACTGAAATAGTATAACAGATTGTAAAGCTTTATTGTGTTTGATTAATCAGAAAATAACTAGGCCAAAAATCATCTTTCCTATTTAACAATAATTATCAGTTAGAATGTATGAATCGTAAGACACTTTCACTAATGCAAAAAACAAAAACTTTAAAAACATGAAAAATAAACTTTAAATATAAAATAAATAAATAATGATGCACCAAGGAATGATTTTTTTGTTATTCTGATATAATACCCTACCAGAGAGGTCCATGTGTGTTTCACCCCTTTTTTCATCTTTAAGACAGTAAAGATAACATATCTTTGAAGGAATCAGGTAGGTATTTAGGGCTGTCATCCCTAGAAAGGAGTGAGATGCATGGATTTATAGTAGCTATCCTTAGACTGTTGGACCTAACTCCATTACAGGAAGAGAGGGTTTCATAAGCCTTTTATTTCCATAGGTCTTAAGAAATCACGGAATCCTGGAGAATTATTGGTACAGGCAGAAGGGCAGGGGTTACAGATGCCCCCATTGAAACATATCTGATTCCTTTCAGACACAGTACCTCCAAAGAACACCTCAGGAGAGGGTGGCTGTGAGTGAGCCCATAAGGCCTGGATGTGCTTTAGGTGAGGAATATCGCTGACTTCAACATTAGGAAACAGGATATGGATTCAGTCTGAGCCTAAATTCCTTTGTAGGACCAGTTGATTTGGACAAGTGGCTGAGAAAAACAACCACATTACAGCATAGAGAAGCCAGACAGAGTTGCAGATGATTGCTGATAGTGCATTCTTTTCTATAAAAGGATAAGTAGGGGTCATGGACAGAGAGGAGGCTTCTCCCTGTCTCTAAGTTGAATGTCTAGAGCTCTCATTTGCAGCTGAAGAAGGCTTCCATCTCCCAGTAATCTTAAACTATCCAAGTGAAGCAAGAGAATTCTCATAGATTTGTAGTGGACCATCTGTCTTGATAAGAGGACCTGGAAAAATTATAATATGATTTTACAAAATAGAGATAGAAATATGACCCTAAATGCATGCTTTGTGTTATTGACAAATTTCTTATATTACAGATGACAATTCTATTGCAAATGAAAGTATAGATATTATGCAAACCCAATTAATGGAATGGGATTATATTTTTATCTTGAAAAACAGATTCTGAAATTAACCTGGAAAATAAATGTATCCAAATAGTGAAGAAATTACTTTTAAAGAAGAATAAAACACTGTGATATTATTGTAAAAATCAATATAAATCTTTAGAAAAGAAAGTTAGGTAATAACCATTTGTCTATTTTCTAAGAAGGGCAAATACTGGTCTTTAGTAGTTAAATGTTTGAACTAATGACAATAATTTAGAAATATCCTGATTTTAAAGGTAATTGTCTCCTTGAAGCATAACTCGTAATCTTGAGATAAGGCTAGCCTTGATTATTAGTTACAAGAAATGACATTTGCATACAAAAGTTTGATTTATAAAATAACATTTTATTACAGACAGCAATATTTGTTAAAAAGTTGTAAATAGCTTTGGTTGTTCACTTAAAATTGTAGACTACTATTTGAAACAAAAGTTTTTAGCAGGTAATCATTAAACTGATGGTATACCATCATTCATCTCACTCCAATAAACTCAATAAACAAAAAATGACTGAGAATATATTCTTTAAAATTATAGCTGAACAACTTCTCTATGTAAAAAAAAATGTATTTTACAAGTAAAAGTTATCTGAAAAGATTAACTTTAAAACACAGTGCAGAATATCAATTTGTCATGAGAATTATAGTGCTGTGATTCAGATGAAAAATTTCCCAGAGAAGATGACTAAGACAGACCTCTTCAGTATCAAATATAAAAAAAATGTTTAAGCAAAATATAAAATTAACCTCCATTTTAGTTTCAGAGGGGAATAGCTGGCCTCTACTGCAAAATTCTAATCTAGGACCATATCAATTTGTATCTTTGCTGAAGAATTTATTAGCTTCAAATACTAGGTAAGATAAAGTTATAAGTGCAATTGTGGGGTTAAGGGGCTTAGGCTCTGAAGGTAGTGTCAACATATACAGTTGACCCTTGAACAACTCAGGGGTTAGGAGCACCCATGCCTGTGCAGACAAAAATCTGCATACTGCTATCTCTGCCTCAAAAACAAAGGAATTAATAAATGACTCCCTCAAGGGCAGGAAGCAGAAACAGTTTAGATAGAATCAGAACTCGAACCCCAGTTCTTTTGATTCCACATAATGTGATCTCTAATCAAAGAAACTTTTCCCCACACTTAGTTAATTCAAAGATCTGTAAAATTAAAATATATGTAGTATATTTATTGAGAAAAATCTGCATATAAATGGACCTGTGCAGTTCAAACCTGTGTTGTTCAAGAGTCGACTGTAATTTATATTCTGTACACATTGAGAGTTATGAATGTAAAAATCAGAGTAAGTTTAAAAAAGAGAAAAGGAAAATTGATCTGTGGTTCTTAAAACTTTAAATATTATTTCAGTTTTAAAAGTGTTTGTCAGATTTCCCTAGGATAATGGTGGTTACTTAAGTAATAATGTCTCTACACATCCTCCAAAGACTATATGGATCCATAAGAAGATATAATAAAACCACCCATAACTTACATCTAGAGCAAAACTAAGAGAAAGGTAACACACAAACTTCAATTTACATGTAATTGAGGAAAGAATATGAAGATTATGCCCCCAAAAAAGGAGAGTGTAGTGGGGTCCTGCAGTTGGTGAAATACAGATAATATTACCCCAAGAAAAAGAGGGTTTTACCCAAATTGGAGTGTGAGACCTGGTGGATCAAAGCCATGGCTGTTGGGGAATTGGGAAGGAGAAAAGACATGGAAGCTGTAGAACCAAAGGTGGCAGACTAGGGAAGGCATTGCTTAGGGTGGCAGTGAGACAACCGAAAAGAAGTAAATAGCCCTTGGAGGCTTGATAGACTTGATAGTGAATGGTAAGAAGGAAGAAAATGATGGAAAGTAAGAATCTCATAGAAAGTTCAAGAATTACAGCAGTAGAACACACACCAACGTGTAAAGTCTTTATAATTCTGTGCACCAACAGAAAAGAGTATTCCTGAACTAAGAACCCTAGTAAGCCACCCAAACCCCTCGTAGTGCTCCGTGGGATGCTTGTTATTGTTGACTCGAGAATATCCAAGACATCAGGGGTCCCCAACCCCCGGGCCGGGCCGCAGACGGGCACCTGTTAGGAACCGGGCCGCACAGCAGGAGGTGAGCGGAGGGCGAGCAAGCGAAAATTCATCTGCCGCTTCCCAGCGCTCTCATTACTGCCTGAACCATCCACCATCCCCCACCCCCATCCCCACGCCTGCCCCGGTCAGTGGAAAAATTGTCTTCCACAAAACCGGTCCCTGGTGCCAAAAAGGCTGGGGACCACAGCAAGACACAAGCTGTTCAAAAGGAAAATACTAGATATAGAAAATAGGCCAAGCAAATCATGTGTATGTATAAATAACAAAAGTGGCAAGAAGAAAAACAACTATAAAATATTTAAATTTTGGTCAATTTTGATATTTTACTCAGTAAATTATTAGACTCAAAAATTAAAGAACAAACCTCTGGGACTTCAGGCTAAAAGACCAAGTCACAGAGGACAACAGATATCAACAATAGATTTCACAGCATTATTGATCCTACCACCTTTTCACTCTCTCTCCCCTTGATGCTTTCCTTCCTCTTTTCATGTAGCTTAAATTTCATAGATTTCAACATTAATTATGATGTTAACTTTAATGAGAGAAAATGTATAATTTTTTTAAGTTCAACATTTAGTAATAATCTTGGAAATACCAATTAAAATAATGATTAGATACCACTTAATTATAAAGAAGTGATTTATTTTTCTGTTTTTTTTAAACCAAATTGTTGGACATTTGCATAGATTCTTAGGTGGGGATAAATTGATTTAACTTTGTAATGCAGTTTGTTAGTATATACTGAGAGCATAAAAATGCTCATATCTCTTGACTAAGTTATTTCTCCCTCAAGGAGACAAATGTTGTTAATCACTTAGTGGTAAAATACTGGATTGTTTTTATTTTTATCCTTATATTTTTCTTTTATTTTCTATATATTATACAGTGAGTATGATAATATATTTTAAAATGAAAAAAACCTATTAATTTTGCTTGAAAAACCCGAACACCCTAACAATAAAACTCTGGGAAAATAATTAAATACTGCGTTAGAGCGACTAGGAGTTGTACTGGGTATAGCCAAGCCCACAGAACAAATGGTTAAACCTGCTTGAGGGGAGGGTCAAGGAATGCTGTGCCAATGAGAAGATTCAACTTGTCAAGTAGTTCTTAAGGAGGGATGGATACTATTTTCAAAGGAAAATTAAACATTCTAAGGCATAAAACAGTCTTCCTCACGTGTGATGCAAGTATACGTTCTAATCATTTGGAGCCAGTGTTTTTAATGTACATCTTTGAGTGCCAACTCAAACCACTAAATCAAAACCCCTGGTCATGGGGCTTAGGAGTCTGTACTGTGCCTGGCTGCCCAGATGGCTCTCATGCACAAAATTTAATAACTGTATTATAGAAAAATAAAGCACTATGACATGCTTTGGAAATTGAACACAATTTAGTGCAACTGAATTGTAGGTTATAGATGATGGTGTAATTGGGGAGATGAATCTGGAGCAGAATGTCATGGTCCACTTGTAGGAAGTCTTAAATGACATACTAGGGGCTTGGACAGTAACATGAAGATTCAATAAGAAACCACTAAAGAGTGTTTTTCTGGTTTTGGGGTTTTTTTTTTAGAATTTTATTTATTTTTTTATACAGCAGGTTCTTATTAGTTATCCATTTTATACATATTAGTGCATATATGTCAATCCCAATCTCCCAATTCAACCACTAAAGAGCTTTAAGCAGAAGAGTAACCTGATAAGATTTTTTTTTTTTTAAGAAAGATTACCCTGGCCTTAGTGTGGATGATTGGATATGGAGCAGACATAGGCAGGGAGGAAACTTGGGAGAATGTTTTAATTTTCCTGGAGTAAGATAAGGAGGATTAGAATAGGTTTGAATAGATACACTTGGCGACCAATTGATACAAGGGTGAAGGGAGAAGAAATAATTGTAGATGATTTTGATTCCCACATTTACTTGCCTCCATCTCTATATTTATAACAGAATATATAGACAACGAATATTTAAAGCTACAACTCTGCACTTTTCTATTTTTTCTTATTTTTATCGCAAGACCTATTTCTTTTCTTTTTCTTTTTCTTTTTCTTTTTTTTTTTTTAGAAATATGAAGCTTCTAGAGACAAGCTTCTATGACCACTCTTAAAATACAGGGAAGGACATGCCACAGGACAGTCCTTTACTGAATAACATCATTAGCTAAATGTCTACAAGACTTTTGGCAGAGATAACATGTACACTTGGAGGTACCATGATCCAGGCAATCTAGAAGGCGCCATTGCAGTTTCTGTGGGTGAACATGTGACAATGTGTGTGCATAAGTGGTAGTCCAGAGTAATTTTTTTCAGTAAGAGGCTGTGATATTTGAAAGCTAGCCATTCCTTTTTTGTGTCACGGAATGAGACATTCCTTTTAAACAGCTGTCTGGTGAAATCACAGTAGTGTCCTGTCTTCAATCTGATTGTGGCAAAAAGGAATTTCCCTTCAACTGTGGAATGTTCTACGACAGTTCTATTTATTTCTCCATTAAACTAAAATGGCAGAGGTTTGGGGTATTAGAACGGTTATATCAGAACATCTACCTCCTACCCTTGCTGAACAGAAAGCTGTAGCTGTAAGCTAAGTCAGGTCCATGATCCCCAAACGGCTTTGGTCCCAGGGTGGGTTAAAGTCAACAAATAAATCAAGCTTCCCTGTAGTGCTTGGAACCCCCTAACCACCATGCCCAGAGGCTCTGTATCGCTCACTTGACAATCCCAGAGCACACACAAGATCCTTCTGCTATAGTCATTCTCAGAAACCACCAAAACCAGTCATAAATACAGGACTTATTCAACTGAAAACCTTTTAATGACAGGCTTTTTGTTGTTGTTACATCTCATACTCTATAAAAGCACTGTCTCCTCTTTTTCCTCCTTTTAAAAATTTTTTTGGTTTGTTGGAGAAACTAGGATATTTGTTCTGTAGAATGTCCTATATTATGTATTTGGCTGATTGACTTTCCCTGGTTTCTTCCAACTTGCTCCTTTACCCGCCAAGAGTGCCTTACAATCTGACAATGTGATCGACAGTAAGTTCTAGAGACTGGCCTAACTTCAGGTTTAATTTTTTCTCTCTTTCTTTCTGCAAGATTACGTCATCAGAAAGGGTGTACACTTCTTATTGCATCACATCCAGAAGTGAATAATGTCTGTTGGCACACTTAGTAATGTTAAAATTATCCATGGGTTCAGAGACATTAGTCTGATTTCTTCATGATACTGTTCCCCATCAATCTTTCATGCCATGGTTTCAGCATCCACAGATGATCGTTACCTAGATGCATACTTCATTAGGGGTATCGTCTAACATTTTATTGCATGTATTAGGTGGGATTCTTCTATGAGTAACTTTATCTCATACACTATTTAGTTGTTAAGACTAAATAAAAAAGGATAAGTACTTTAGTATTTCTCTAATTCATCAGTTTTCAGAGTAATGAGATAGTGCCCTAGCAACCTCTAAGAGTCACCACAGAGGTGTATGTGTAATTATTAACTCATGTTATATTCATATTTATATACTTACATATATTGTGGTCATTGTTTTGATGCTCATATTGCCTCATTTTAGGTCAGTGGAAGTCCCCTAATGTTACTCTTCTGTTTTTGTGACGTGATTTCATTAGTCTTTTTTTTTTTTAAATTCATTAGTCTTTGATAGTTTCCTTGCTTTACAGCACAAGATGGCGCAGGTTCATCTTACACATTTCCTGTCCCAGACCTAGACTCAGCGAGCTCTGGTTTCTTTTAGTGACCATAATCTGGACGGTAGGTGTACTTACTCCTACTGGATTGTCAAAAGACTTTTCAATGAAAGGGTGGGAAATACATTTTTATAGAATATATAATATAGTATTCTATGTATGATAGGTTCAAAATAACAATATTACTAATCAGACTAAAAAATGCATTTTTAGATATCTTCAGAATTTATTTGACTCTTAGATTATATCCCCCAAAAGATACAGAGTCAAAATACTAGTTTTGAAAGTCACTGAAAATAATTATATACCCTTTTTGTAGTTATGCCACTATTTGATATTCATTTAGGTTCAGTTGTTTTGTCTTGTTTCCAATTTTAGAAGGAATGCTTTTTATTCTTTTTGATTTAATTTTGTTTTTTAATTACACAAAATATTTACATGGTCCAGGATCAAAATTATAGTAAGGTACATTCACATAAATTTCACTTCCATACCTGTCCAATCCTTTTCCCCCACCTCATCTTATAGGTAACCATTTTTAATATCTTTGTATCTTCTGTGATTTGCGCGTGTGTGTGTGTGTGTATTTATTCATATTGTTCTAGACCCTGTTTTTCTTTAATGTATCCTGAGGATCAGATGATATCCACATATAGATAATTTGCTGATTTTCATCCATAATTTCTTCAACCAACCCTCTATTGATGAATATCTGGTTTGTTTCCAGTTTTCAGTTATTCCAAATAATATATCAACTACAGCATATAGCATTTTGGGTTTATTTTTGGCACAATACCTTTGGGATAGATTTTTAAAGGAGGGTTTGCTCAAGAAAAGGGCAAATGTACTTATAATGTGACCATATCAGGGGCATACTTTTAAACATTAATCTTGCCAAGAAAATGTAGGAATTTTTTAAAATCTTGTTGTTACAGAGAAAGAAAAAAACTGTTTAAAATGGGATGATCATATTTATCAGGAATATTTAATTAGTGGAATTTAAATTATTAAATTTATGCATTGTCTCTGGTATAGTATAAATAAGCACCTTGAATAGTACAAAAATTTTAACACCTTAACGCTGAGTGGGGATGGATGGATAGATGAAGAGAGAGAGAGAGACAGAGAATCCCCCCACCCCGAACCGAGGAGAACATTTCTGGTTGTAATTACTTTACTAGCTTTTTAATTCAGTCAAAAAAGTTACTTTATTTTATTATCTTTTAAATGACACTGTAGAAATAGAAGTAAGTTAGCAGTGTCTGCATAATAGCATTTGTAACATTTTTTGAAGTGTTGGTAAGTCTGCAAATTTGTCTCCTTGGGCCCAAAATATAATCTAACTTTTAAATGCAAAATTAAATATATTTTCTGGTCCTTTTTATAATCCTATGTGTTAAAAGAATATGATTATATTGTCTTATATTTTTCAGTTACTGTCATCTTCTGAAATCAGGGAGAGCAACCCCAAGAACTGGGTGAGTCATATTTGCTTTTATATCTTATACACAGCCAAGAATTTAACCTCATAAAAAATAGTTGAACATTAAATTTAAAATAATAGATTCACATTTGAATAGCAGCTAGTTATGTATAAAAAATACACAAATTTAAAAATGTAACATATAAGAATTGGTGAATAAATCACTAATGATTCGCTTACTTGTGTTACCATATTATCCTTCAGATATAACCATAAAGGCATTCACAAGATGACATACGGAAAAAAAAAAGGGTTAAAATTGCTTCTTCTTAATTTTCAGTCTTCTACTTGCAAAGAGAAGCTTTGGCATCTTCTTGTTCTTTTTCTTTTTCAAGGCTAAAGTCAACAAAATAAAACATCATATTACCCAGTCTGTAGGCTCGCTATAAATCACCACTTCCGACATGCTTACAAACTCACCTCATCTTAATTTTAATGATTATAAAGTCAGTTGTACTCACTATCCACTTAGTCAATAACACTCTACCTAGCCAGTATAAGCATTTTGACAAAACTGACCGGTACTAAAGTGCTATCTATGTAGAAGTAGTCTAGAAATGGCAATATGCTATTAGTAAAATGGATACATCAAAATATAACTTTGCTTATGAGTTATTTATAAAGTTAGTTTAAAAATTGAATAAGAAAAAAATCCACTACCTTTTACACAAATGCGTTTGCAGTCCTTCACGTTAACAAAGTTATTGTCATTCCCTCCACAGCCAGTATAGGTGAAGGCCTCACAGGCTTTGTGTCTTGGATTAAAATAATAGCGAGTTGCATTAGCAGAGCATAGTCCCTCATCTTTTGGACTATAGCAAAATGATGGACCTTAATGAAAAAGAAAATAAAATTTAAAATGCAATAATACCAGATTTACTAAACTGTGCTGATTACTGAAGTAACTGAAGAAAATCTAATCCCATAGAAGCTTCGTTCTGAATCCAAAATATCATACTACGCCATTTAAAAAGTGTGCCTTGAATTTCAAAACAGCTTACATGCCATATGTTTTTAATTCTAAATTTTTATAAAGTGGACAGAATATCAAGCTATATCCTTGTATCGTTTGAATGTGTAAAGAAATTAAACCCAAAAAACAGATATGGCCAGGTAAAAATGGGCTACATTTCATGAGAAAATATGTGACATGCTTTGGTAAACTCTCTTGTGTTGGTAGTTTTATTTTAAATGTTTTTATCAGCTCTTCTTCCATTATTAATCAAGAATACATGTATCTAATTCCCAGGTAGCCACTGGAACACTTACATTTACATAAACAATTTAAAAGAACGCCAGCAACAACCATCTCCTCATTAATTCAAGATTTTGCATATTCAACACTGTATAGCTACAGAGCTTTATCAAAGTCTCTGCCAAAGCAAGTTTTCCTTGTTTTTTGAACTTATTTATCTCTGTGTACGTGTCTCTGCTGTGCTTACGGAAAATGCCTGTACAAACATTACATACTACCCAAGTAACACATGATTTTAGGGATTGCATGGGGGGAATGTAGGTAAGAAATGGGGAAGAGAGGAAAGAGGGACAGAGATCAATTTGTGCTACAATTTGTAACTACTAAAGAACACAGAAATCTAACAAAAAACTTTAGAAATTTTCAGGTTTCACCATGAAGTCTTTCTATAGCACTATCTCATATATACAACTGATTTCATACAAACTTGAGGTCATGTCATTCATTAATGAAGATTGTAATTTTTTACGTATAAATTAAGTAGATGAGAAATAGTTCTAAAGAAACAATGCAGAAGAGGAAGCAAAACTTGAATCATAGCTTTGTCACTTTCCAGCCCTGAGAACTTGGCAAGTTGTTAACTTCTAGCTTGCACTCTAATATGTAGAACAGGGGATAATAATACTCCCTCACAGGGCAATAGTGTGAAGATTGATATCATATTATATGTGAAATCACCAGAACGCAAACCATGTTCATTCCACATCAAATTATTAACTTTTTCACCCTAAAGCCTTAATAAAGAAATGAAATAGAAACAGTGTAAAAAGAATATTTACCTTTCTTTGGCGCACAGAAGCCCATACAAGTAGCTTCATCTGGGAACCGATTCTCACTGCTGTGACACCCGCCAGATATGAATTTTTCACATGCCATGGAACTCAGATTGAAGAAATACACTTCTCTGAGCTCCCCACACTGCCTCTTACTGACTTCCAACCGGCAAATCTTGGGAACTTCTAGGACAAGGAGAGCATAACACAATGTTAGTAAAAAATTAACCTTCTTAGTATTACTTTCAAAACTTTACTGTATTTTCAGAAACAACTGGTGGTGGCCAGGGGTGGAGTGGGGGAAGGCATCATATTTAGTGCTGGGCTAGTAAACCCCCAAAAGACTGCCCACTAGTCCAGTTACAGTGAGACCTTGTATCCCTGGGTCCAGAATCCACAGATGCAACCAACCCCAGACAGAAAATATTCAGGAAAAAAAATTCCAGAAAGTTAAAAAAAAAAAAAGCGAAACTTAAATTTGTCCTATGGTGGCAACTATATGCCTAGCATTTATGTTGTATTAGGCATTATAAGTAATCTAGGGATGATTTAAAGTATAAGGGAGGATGTGCATAGGTTATATACAAATGCTGTGGATTCTGGTATGAGGGGGTGGGGTCCTGGAACCAATCCCCACAGACACTGAGAGGCAACTGTATTCGGCATTTTTTTTTTTTTCAACAGTGTCTCCAGACCTGATTCGGCTATGATAAATTTTTCAACTTCAGTGGAAAGACTATTCTCTCAGTATTCTGATTGTTTCTACATACGAAGTTAATCAAACTTATTCATAGGAATACACATTTTTCCCTGGCTCAATTCCTTGAATAGCAGAGCCCCATGTTCTGTTACAGGCCTTAACAGATAATAAACATAATTAAAATAAAATCGAAAACAGCATTGTGAATCTCCACTATATCTCTATACTAATCTAAGACCTGATGGGGTATCGGGGACAAAAATAAGGTTATAATTAGCTAAATCACACTTTAATAACAAAATCCACTAACAGTATTTCAGATTGATAGATAGTGGACACGAGAATATGCTATTCTCAAGGAGGCATAAAAACCATAGGTTCAGAACTATGATAAATACAGACAAGCCCTTATGTTGCACCTAATACATTATACTCTTGCAGTGTTTTGTCTTACTGGTGAAATCTTTTCCTGAGTCTGCACACCCAGTGAATTATGATAAATGCCAGTTAGGAGAAAGGAGATGTCTTAGGCATTGTAAACTTTGTGATCACTTGTGGTAAACTGAAAAGCATTAAAAGCCTTACTTAATATTTGAGAAAATTCAGGCTAAAACTTACTGTAGAAGATGGAATCTGGAAAATAAGCTAAGTTACTACTAGCCCTTCAGTGCAAGGAGCAGCACAGAGTTCTGAGTGTCCGTGCGAGCACTTACTTACTCTCTATCCTCCAGCAAGCTTCATCGCAGGCCTCCCAAGTTTCGAAGTTGTTGGCATTGCCCTCGCAGCCCCCATACATGAACTCGCGGCAGCTCTGCGTGTACCTGTCATAATAGTAACTGGGGATGCGGGCCCGGCAGGGCCCTTCGTCCAGGGGCAGGAGGCATATCTCCGCTTTCTTTCCTACAGGAGGGGCAGAAAGAGAGCCAGAGAGTGAGAGAATGAGGTCAGCCACATCTCCGCGGAGGGAGAGGCTTCCCGGGGAGCTCTGTCCCGGCAGCTTCCCAGCACAGCAGAAGGGCATGCAGAGAAAGAAAGTGCAAACTTGGGTGCAAGTGCCCCGTCGCATGGTGCACGGCAGGCATCGGGGAAAGCGGGGCACAGAGAGCGAGTGCAGGGGTCCGCGGAGCCCTCGCCGCCTGACCGGGGCGATAAGGGGGTCCCCTGGGCAGGGAGATACCTGGCGGCGCTTGAGGTGCATCTCCCAGCGCAGTCCCCACCAGGAGCAGCGGCAGAACCAGCAGCCGGAGGGGGCGAACAGAGTACATGGTGTCCGGATTCAAGCTGCCCGTGGGTGAGGCGTCCCCAGAATGTGCCAGCGGGAGGAAGGTGCACAGCGTCCAACCTCGAGGCAGTCTGAGTTCCAGCGTGGTGGGTGCCGCTGCTTTATGTAGGGTGAGCGTCCTTCTGACCCGGGACAGGGCGGAGCGCGCCTTTGCGGAGCCTGGAGGGGAGACTGATTCATGCCCTGAGAGCTCTGACCCTGCCGCCCCCTGGGCGCTGGAAAGTGTGTGCGGGGGGTGGGGGGTGGCGGGGGGGGTGAGGAATTCCCCACCAAGTTGAACCTGCCTCCCAAACTTTAAACAGTGGCCGAGCAGGGATGACCAGATGGGGCATTGTGTCAGAGATGGGAAGTCCACAGGCTAGAGGGAAATGACCTGGGTGTGATTGCACAAGGTTCCAACTTGCAGCATCACGCTGAAGCTTGAATCCACACTTTGAAGGCACAAAGTCCACGTCTTTGAAGGGCAGAAAGTGTGAAATTCACAGGGCCAAGGGGAGCTGGGCTCATTGCATTAGACCCTTTAATAGAAATTTAAGTATATGTATTTCTTTACATGTATACATAGATATACACACATATTCATATTTCAATCGAGCTCTAATTTACATTTCATAAAAGACTCATATTACAGTTGGATCAATTTTGACTACTATATATACCCTTGTAATCACCACTCCAATCAAGAATTAAACATTTCCATCACCCCAGAACATTCTCTCATACCCTTTCCCAGTCAATCCTTCCATCCCCAGGCCAGGGGCCACCATTCTGAGCACCACAGATTGGTTTCACCTGTTGTAAATCTCATGCAAATGGAATCATAAGATATGTACTGTTTTGTACTTCTTTTACTCCACTACTGTTTTTAAGACACACATGCTATTGTAGAGTTCCTTCTAAGTGTTGAGCAGTCTTCCAATGTATGAGTATATAACAAAGGTCCTATTATTGGACATTTGTGTTATTTCTAGTTTGGGGCAACTGTGAATAAAGCTGCTTTGTGTGTGCAAACAACTTTTATTACTCTCGAGTAAAATATTAGAAACTGCCAAACAGTTTTCCAGAATGATTATACCATTTTACACCCCCCATCAGCCATGTGTTAGAGTTTTAACTATGTTTTTGGAGCTGGAATATGAAAGTCCAAAGAGAGGTGGCCTTAGGGGGGATCCTGAAGCTTTGGCCAGATCAGCCCCTTCCCATACATTTCTTAGTGTCAGTGCATCTATTATAGTTCGTTGTTCCTTTGATATATTAGCCTGAGCCTAACTTTTTATTTATACAAAACAAATTATCTACACTGGGATTTTACATGAAATATCAAGAATATTTTTGGAGATCATTTTAATGGGTTCTCTCTTGATGAATGTGTCTTCCCTTCCTCCCCCTTTTACTCTTGCTCTATTTAATATTCTTAAGGGAATAATTATCCTTGGCTTCTCCTAAAGATACTGGAGGGAGTTTACAGGAGTTCTCTTTCAAGTTTCTGAGAATCTCTACGCTCACAGCGAGTTAATAGTCTGGGATGTTTTCACACTATAACCCCTTGGGCCAGTTTTCAGTTATCCTGATGCCATGACAGAGAACCATATTCCTAGGAAAACTAACCTGGTCTGGAAATACTGTGTCATTTATGCTGTCAGATTACTAGATATCTATGATTAAGAATGACAGAGATGTAAGGATACATGTTTAACAACAAGCTCACCAGGATGAAATAAAAAGGGCGGGCGCGGGGTGGTTGGTGGTTTGTATATTTTACTGATTTCCATGGAGTAAATGCTCTCACTTTGGCTTGATTTCAAGCTGCCAGAGTTGGAAATAGATGGATACAATCAGTTCACCAGAGCCAGTGTGAGCTGACTCCAGCACGCCAAGCCCTGAGGCAGCCAGCTAGTTTTGGAAAAACACACTCATATGAGAATCAGATTAGACCTTCCCAATACCTCCCAAATATTATTAGGGGAGGAAAATTTTACCAGACGTTTATACAGGATCGTGTTCGGAAGAAAAGCTCATTCAACGTCAAACTTAACCTATTTCCATTCTTCTGAATATGATTAAATATATGTCCGAAACGGACTAAAACAAATTCAAGGACGGAGACTGAGTCAGACTTACCATTTAGCATTAACTATTGTCACTTCTGTTCTTTGTTCTCAGCTGCTGGCAGTTTTTAATCATCTTTTGCTTCATGTAGAAAGAGAAATCTTTGGAATTAGGGCAAATTATTTTGGGAAATTGCATGGTGCAATGGGAAAGCAGACTTGGGAGTCTGAGGAAACCTGGATTTTATTCCTTGTTCCTTTGGACAAGTTACATAAAATCTCAGAGCCTCAGTTTTCTTATCTGTGAAATGGATATGATCACCGTCCCTTACAAGTGTTCTATAAGGATTAAAGGGAAAGTGCCTAGGAACTCTGAGAGATGTGCTCCTCACATACAGGCACAGAATCCATCGGAATCATCCCATGTCTCAGTTCCCACTGAAAGCCTTGGCAGAGCATTTTAAGATGGAGCATTAACCACAATCAAGAAACACAGCAGGGCTTCCCTGGTGGCGCAATGGTTGCGAGTCCGCCTGCCGATGCAGGGGACACGGGTTCGTGCCTTGGTCCGGGAAGATCCCACATGCCGCGGAGCGGCTGGGCCCGTGAGCCATGGCCTCTGAGCCTGCGCGTGCGGAGCCTGTGCTCCGCAACAGGAGAGGCCACAGCAGTGAGAGGCCTGCGTACCACAAAAAAAAAAAAAAAAAAAAGAAAAAGAAAGAAATACAGCAACATGAACTGGCCTTGCAGGACTACAACCTGTGGCTTTGCTCCCATCAGCTCTCCTCTTTGGCTGTGCTCAGAGGTCACCTCTCCACATAGGAAGGTGTCACACTATCAGATACCACTTTGTGATAGTCTCTTCTGGGGAAATGAGCTTCAGGGTTCTCTCAGCCCCAGCAGAATACTCAGTCCACTCAGGCCTGCTGTGTAACAGATGGAGGGGGAGGGGTTCAAAACCCGGCTTTTCACCCCTCTGTGGTATGGAGTCTATAGACACAGGTTGAAATCGGTATTCAGAGATTCTCTAGAAATGTTAGTTTCCTCCCTGTTCTATGCCAAATAGGGTGCGTCCCTAACTCCTCTGTGACCGCTGAGCAGGGACGGGGAAGGAGAAGTGAACAAGTAGGGGGCGTCAGAAGTTTGAGATTGTAAAGCCAGGTGATCAGGAAGGAAATTACTCCTCAATTGCAAAACACTCGAGTATTTATATCCATGAAAAAGATATTTTCCAATATAAGAGGAATCTAAAATTCCTGGTACTACTTTAAACTACTGGATTTATCCTTAGGACTGTGTGGAAGTAGCCATGTGACCCCACCACGATCAGCCTCCCCATAGGGATGTCATAGTACTTCTATTTCCTTAAACCAGTGTCTAGGCCAAAAGGTTACCACAGATGAGGAAAAGAATTCCTTAATCCAAAGTCAACAGGAACTACAAGGCTGGAGGGAACAGGGAAGAACAGTCACCCAGATGGATGTGTCATTGCCAGACCAAGTGACAGCTCTAGTGGCTGCAGCTAAAGACAGAGGCTCAAAATAGTTTAGATCTCTGTAAAATAAGGCATGGAGTTCTTATAATTTGAATGCTGAAGAGAACTATGAATACCATCTGTTTCAGTATTTTTATTTTACATTTACAAATTGAGACCTAGAAAGATAAAACGGCCGGTCATGTTTAATTACCTGAGTGTGTTGGCAGAGCTGAGACTAGAACCCACATTCTTGATACTCACTCAGCCTTGTATTCTTTCTGACATACCCAGACCTAGGCTCTTTCTACTGTATCAAGACCTTAGAGCAGGACACTAAACTCCAGAATTAAAACACACAAAGGCTCCCGTGAGTTCAGGAGCAGCTTTGAGGTGTCAGATCCTTGCCTCTGTTCTTTTCCACACCCTCCCCCGCGTTGGACCCATAACAAGTGGATGTGAAGTTGACTTGGAACACAGTAGCTTCTAGAATTCCCAAGCCTTGAGCATGCTGTTCTATCCTCTGAGAGCCCCACAGTCTTGAAAGGTGACCGTGAATTTAAAGACAAGATTGAGGTAGATGGTCTTCCTCTCTGTCAGATACCTTAGGGAGAGGTGGCATATCTAACTCATGAGTGAATGAGGAGAATTAATTTAGCCCAGTGATTTGGGGTTGCATATAACATAACATAGTCACTTAAGGAGTTACATTGATAACTTCTTATAAACAAAGTTCTTGCTGCCCGTTAGTTTAGCCCTGTCAAAATAAAATATGAAATGAGTCCAGCTGGCACTAACAAGGAGTTTGCACATCTGCTAAGAAAGGCAGTTAATCTCTTCTGAGAGATTAGGGGTCATGAGAGTTTTGTTAAAGTTTAGACAGCTCCTTCACCAACTAGACATTTTTCCAGCGGGTTGGGCCTTGTAGGAAATGTTTGCTCTGATGCACCCTCTGTCGGACACAGAGTGCATTTGTCAGTGTTATAATAAAGTGGAGTCACTTAAAAGATGAGACATTCCCCATGCCTAATTTTATTATTCTCCTTCTCCCTAGGCAGAACAAGATAATGGAGTGTATAATGTGTCTCTTACCATGGTCATTCTTTCATTCGCCTATTTTAAAAATAAGCAGATTAAACATTTAAAATGTGCCCAACTTTGTGCCTTTGTGCACATTTGGGATACAAAGATGAATAAACACATTAGGGATCTCACGGCAAAATAGGGTAGACAGATGAACACTCTATGACCCAGTCACGATATAGTGTTCTTATTATAATATTAAAAATATGTACCAGGTTCTATGGGACTATGGAGGATTAAATAAATAAAATTTAAGTAAGAGTTCAATTAGAAATAAAAACCAATCCACACAAACATATCTCACATTACATCTTCGGTGCCTGTGGGACACACTTTTCTTCATCAGCTAGTTGCTTTGGTTGGTTCTTTTTAGCAGCTGTGGTTATGGCAAAGCATTGCCTTCTGCAGAAGGGCAGAATCTCAGAAACCCCCTTTCTCTTCTTCCTAGATGTATGTTCCCTCAAAGGTCGTGCCTACTTAGGATGCGGACCATCTTTTTTCTCACTCAGGTGCTGCACATTTAACTATGTAGGGCACACAGAAGGTTGGAACAGATTTTGGACTATTTTATCGAAGACCTTTCTGGCATAATGCAGCTTCACCACCTACCCAGAATTCTAGCTGGGGTTACCAGTCCACTAGAGAGTGACACATTAAGAATGGGGGAAGAAGGGGAAAATTTCCCCTAACTCTTGTATACCATGTGGAAACCTCAATAGCAATAACTACAATACTGGATAAAATGTTTATTATTGAGAGTTTGCATTGTACCTTGCATTCATTAGCTCATTAAACCCCCCACAATAACCACTTGAGACAGGTACTTTATTCTCCCCACTTTGCAAATGAGGAAGCTGAAGCTTTAGATAGATACATGACTTGGTCAAAACTATACAACTAGCAGTCTGAATTCTGGTCCCCTGGTCTCACTGTGCACACATCCTTTTCTTCCACATTAGTGGGGACCAAAGTCAGGCTCATTATATAGAGCATGTGCTTGTGACCCTCATTCAGTACCTGGACAGCTCTATCTCAGATTTCCTTTTTCTTCAAACATGAAGTTTATAATTGAGAACTAACAGATAGCTACAATTTAAATACATTGCTCTAACGCTCTAAGAGAAACATCTGCCAAAGTTGGTAATCAGATTAGAGGATTGAGAGAGTTAATCCCTAAAGACCTTATTATCAGGGTTATATTTAGCAGTAAGTAATGGATCTTGACCTTTCAAGTATAAAGATACCCTTTCATGAAAATGCCTTGTTATTTTTATACTCCAACCCAAATCTCATGTTGGTTATACATTACTTACTAAAGTGTCATAAGCCCTCCAAATGTTCATTTGTTCTAGCTTTATGTAGAAAAGCTTTGTATCTTAAATCACACAGGAGGGACAACCTGCCATTTGGGGGCAGGAGAAAACATTAGTTGCAGTTTGAAATGGGCATACATCTCCTAGCACTACCACTATTTTTTTCCTCTTATTGACTGTCTTATTAGCTGAGGGAAAAACTGAGTTGAACTGAAATGTCTGTATTAGAAGAGAATTGAGTACACTCGTCTGGACTAGATATACTGAACCAGCCAGAGAAGGGTCAGTTGTTCCTACTGGTCAACTGAATGTCCTGTATTCTCTGTCTTGCTTTTTCTTACAGTGGAGGGCATGCCCTGGTCCAGTCAGAGACCAACCCCTTGGCTACTGCTCTGGGTCCTTTCCTCTCTTGCCTTCTCAAGGACTTCACTCACTCCTCTGCGACATTCAGCACATACACCCAGGTTTTACGTTTCCATTTGGAGTGCTCTATCTCTGATTCTTTTTCATCCCAAACTTAAAATTCTTATTTGATTCTACATCCCTTTCCTGTTAGGACCCCACTTCACTGCTCCCTTTCCCAGCAAAACTTATCAAAAATGTTATCTTCACTCTCTGCCTCCACTTCCTCATCTCCCTTTTCTCCCACATTCCACTCAGTAAACTTTCATACTGGGAAGAGGAAGAACACGAAGTGCTCTTGTCAAGAGCAACTCATCATGTTGCCACATCTTACTGGACCTCTCAATACGTATGACAAAGCAGCTGGCCCTAAGGTCACCAAAGACCACATTTTTCCATCTGCATTGTATCTAACCTCTCAGCAGTATTTAACAATTTCAAATCCTTAGTCATTCTTGAAATGCCTTTTTTTAGTCTTTACCATACCACATTCTTTTGGTTTTTCCCTACTTAGTTGACTGCTTTTCAATCAATCTGTCCTTCTCCTCTGCCTGCCAATTAAAGGTTGGGCTGACTCAAGGCTCTAACTCTACTCTCTCCTTATGTGATTTCAAGTACATATACACATAAACTTTACATACACGTACATATACATATATTTATGGATAGTCTCGATCTCACCGCTGGATTCCAAACACTTTTATCTACTTAACATATCCACTTGGATGTCTAATAGGCATCTCAAACGCTCTATGTCCTAAACTGGAGTGTTGGTGATAACCCCCAATCTTCCTGATTTCTGTAAATGACACACTTGGATGCTCAAGCTAAAAACTCTGGGATCATTCTTAGCACCTCCCATCCATTCATTGCCCAGTCTATCAATAGTCCTGTCAATTCTACCTCCAAATCACATTTTTAATTTGCCCATATCTCTTTATATCTACAGTCACCAGTTTAGTTCAAATCTATCTGTTCTTATGGGACCATTATGTTAGGTTAGTGGAAACTCCCAGTTTCCACCTTTGTTCTCCATTAAACCCCACAGAGCAGAGTATTTTTAACACATTAGACTGTATCACAACACCTGACTCCTTCAAAATAATAATAAAGCCCCCCATTTAGCTCCTCATTTTATTTCTCACCATGGAAGTCACTAACTCTGAGTGACTATGGGATCTGACCACTGTCTCCCTTTACTGACCTCATCCCACCACTCTTTCTTGATCTTACTAGACTCACGTTACACTGTGTGTTTTATTAACCTCATACAAGTTCGTTCCCACCTTGGGTCCTTTGCATGAGCTGTTCCCTCTGCTTAGCCCTTATCGTTGCATGAAATGCTCATCTCCTGATCTTTACTTCACTGACTGCTTCTTGGCATTTGGATGTTGGTCCCACTGGCACTACCTCTAATCAGCCTATATGATGTTGCCCAATATCTCAGTCACTCCTTATGACTTCATGGTATCACAAACTATCCTTATAGCTTTATCATTTGAAATCTCTATGTTTATTATTTTAATTTGACTTGTCTAATCCTCTCACTATTATATAAGTTCTATGAGAACAGGGAACTTACCTGTCATACTCACCGTTGTATCCCGATGCTAAGAACAAGACCTGGAAAGTAGGATCTCATAAATGTCTGTGGAACAAACAAATTACTTATTATTGCCACAATCACACTTCTTTCCAAATGTCTTTAAAACCCATCTGGCTCAGTAGAAACAGAGAAATAGAGTTGCCTTGGGGAAGAAAGCGCGTTGTCATAGAATGAATATATTTGAATGTCTATGAGTCACATGTGCCTTAGGTATAAGCTATAGGTTGAGAGAGATTGGTATTCATGTAACAAAAATAGCAACATATACAAAAGCAACTGGCTTTTTAAAAAATCTTTTTATTTTATGTTGGAGTATAGACAATGAACAATGTTGTGATAGTTTCAGCTGTATAGCAAAGGGACTCAGCCATACATATACATGTATCCATTCTCCCAGCAACTGGCTTTGAAAAACCAAATATGATAAAATGTGTGATCAACTTGATTAGATGGAAGAAAAAACCCAAAATACAAACTACCTTTTATGTGATAAGAAAAAAAACCCTCAGCTGAAAAGAATGATTTATAGAGTGATGTAGTATAAACACAGTAAGAGATAAGAAAGTTGATTTCGTTTGCTGTTTCAACCCCTAGCAATCAAGAGTGCCTGGTCCCTGGTAGTTACTCAATAAATATTTGCTGAATAAACATACACTTGTTAGCTGCTATCATTTTATTGATCCATGTACAAAGACAGAAGGAAGAAGAGTAGACACATACAGATATAAAGGGATAGAGGTATTGCATATGTGTGTTCAGCACAGTGTCTGGCACATGGTAAACACTCAAAAGTTGTTAACTAATCATCATCACAACAAACTCACTTTCCTTTATTAATTTTGTCTCATCTCCCTCATTTTAGAGGGTTAGTGTTTAATCCTTTGTTCTCTTCTCTTTCCTATTCATCCTGGGTATTCCCATCCATTCTCATGGCTCTCTCCTAAGCTCTGGCCTTTCCCCTAAACTCCAGACTGCCCATTCAAATGAATGTGTAACAAGCATCTTAAACATGGGATTCCCCTTCTCAAGTCTTCCTCATCTCAGGAAACAGCATTCCTTCTTCATTTGTTCAGACCCAAATCATTGATGTTATCTTGACTTTTTCTTTCTTTCTTTTTTTTTTTCCTACATCTGATCTCTCAGCATATCCTATTATCTCTACTTTCAAAATATATTTAGAATCTCACCACCCGTCCCCACCTCCACTGCTATTACCCTGGTTTTAGCCACCATCATCATGTCTCACCGCAATTATTGAAATTGTCTCTTCTCTGCTTCTACCCTTGCCCTCTATGGTCTAGCCTCAAAATAGCTGCCAGAATAATGCTACTAAAATATATGACAGATAGTATCACTCTATTACTCAAAACCCTCCAGTGTACCCTAAGTCACTCAGACTGAAGCCACAGCCTTTACAATGGCCCGGAAGACCCACGTGATCACTGAAACCATAAACTATTCTTCCCCCACATTCACTTGGCTCCTCGCAGTCGTACTAGCTCACTGCTCCCCTTGTGCTCACTGCTCCCTGGAATAATCTTCTCTTATAATCAGTAATAATCAATAATCAATAATCATTCATGGCTCACTCCTTCAGGTCTTCATTCAAATAGCATTGTCTCAGAGAAGCCTGCCCTGGCCACTCTCTCAATAATTGAAATACTTCTCTTGACACTTGCTATTTCTTCTCTGTTTTATTTTTCTCCTTAGGACTTATCACACTATATTGCCTCATTTAATTTTTTTAACCTTATTCATTGCCTGTCTCCTTCATTAGACTGTAAGTTCCCTATAGGCAAAGTTTTCTGATTTTTTTTTTCTCTGCTCTACCCTCAAGCATCTAGAATAATGTCTGGCACATAATAGCACTTGGTAAATATTTGTTGAATGAATGAATAAAATGTTAGCTGTTATTCTTTAATAGTCCCAAGTATAATGTCAGGATGAAAAAGAACAGTATGAGACAAAATTTATACCCATATGATTACAAGCTTATTGTACATAACAGAGTGGATTTGTTTCTGAAAAAAATGTGTCAAACTGATGTTTATGAATCAACATATTTAAAGTGCTAACAACATTTCTATTTCAAAGAATCTGTGATTGACCCTCTGTATAAAACAAAGGACTTTAAAAAATTAATTTTAATAATTTCCCCTAATATAGCCCTTATAAGTTAAATATTTTATTAGTCAAGTTTTCTTTTTTTAAAAATAAATTTATTTATTTATTTATTTTTGGCTGCATTGGGTCTTCGTTCCTGAGCGTGGACTTTCTTTAGTTACGTCGAGCAGGGACTACTCTTCATTGCGGTGCACGGGCTTCTCACTGTGATGGCTTCTCTTGTTGTGGAGCACGGGCTCTAGGCATGTGGGCTTTGGTAGTTGTGGTACGCACGTTCAGTAGTTATGGCACGTGGGCTCTAGAGCGCAGGCTCAGTAGTTGTGGCACACTGGCTTAGTTGCTCCGCGGCATGTGTGATCTTCCTGGACCAGGGCTCGAACCCATGTCCCCTGCATTGGCAGGTGAATTCTTAACCACTGCACCACCAGGGAAGCCCTAGTCAAGTTTTCTTACTTCAAAATACGTTAATCTATAATGGGTAAAAGCAAACAGAAAACAAGTAGCCTTTTGACTTTACACTAGGCCGTTTTAGTTCTAAATAAATTATCAAGAAACCTATGGAAACTCTGAAAGACATTAGTGAGACACTAAGCTACTCTACATAGTTCTATCCTCAACATCCCTCACCGGTACCTACAAAACCAGTGAAAACCATAAACAACATGACAGTTTCAAAAGGCCCCCTAGGGGGCACTATTGCTCCCATTGAGAACCTATGCTCTGTGGATGGGGTACAGCTCTGAGAAACTTTCTCCCCCTCCTCTTCTCTTCTTGGCTTTTTTGGGCCTTAGCTCCTCTGATAGTAGTAGTGCAGGATGGAGGAAGAAGTAAAAGGTGACATATAGTCTACCTAAGGGGGGTATGTGTCTCCCCTGAATTAGCTGTAACTGCCACCTTAGCTTGTTGCTCTATGAGTCTTCAGTCCTCCCTTTATATTCTGGTGAAAGTGGGGATGGGGATACTTGGCAACAGTTCCCGCAATCTGATCTAGCGCCTCTTAGGTCTTCCCATGGAGGGTGGCCCAACATGAAAGTTTAGAATATAAGTGGCCTAGTTAGTGGAGGAACTGAGGGGATGGAGGTGGTTAGTGCCCTTGGTTGTCAACTCTGTGCTTTCTTTCTCTATGTGATTCTGGAGTAATGGAGTGTATATATATATATATATGTATATATGTATATAAAGCAAACCTACTCCTTTAAACTAGTTTGAAGAGGGTAACTGAGAGAAGTGTGCTAGAGTGGAAAACATCCCAGACCAGAAAACAAACACTTGTGTTATAACCCCAGCTCTGTTGTCACCAACTGTGTGATTTGGGACATTTCAATTCTCTGGATCACCTTTGCCTCATCTGCAAAATGGGATAAAGAGAAATTAAATGATAAAAGGCCAAAAAAGCACATGAAAAGATGCTCAACATCACTAATTATTAGGGAAATGAAAATCAAAACTACAATGAGGTATCACCTCACACTGGTCAGAATAGCCATCATCAAAAAAATCTATGAACAATAAGTGCTGGAGAGGGTGTGGAGAAAAGGGAACCCTCCTACACTGATGGTGGGAATGTAAATTGGTACAGCCACTATGGAGAACAGTATGGAGGTTCCTTCAAAAACTAAACATAGGGCTTCCCTGGTGGCGCAGTGGTTGCGCGTCCGCCTGCCGATGCAGCGGAACCGGGTTCGCGCCCCGGTCTGGGAGGATCCCACATGCTGCGGAGCGGCTGGGCCCGTGAGCCATGGCCGCTGAGCCTGCGCGTCCGGAGCCTGTGCTCCGCAACGGGAGAGGCCACAGCAGAGGGAGGCCTGCATACCACAAAAAAAAAAAAAAAAAAAAAGAAAAAAAAAACTAAACATAAAACTACCATATGGCCCAGCAATCCCACTCCTGGGCATGGGCATATACCTGGAGAAAACCATAATTTGAAAAGATACATGCACCCCAGTGTTCATTGCAGCACTATTTACAATAGCCAGGACTTGGAAGCAACCTAAATGTCATCAACAGAGGAATGGATAAGGAAGATGTGGTACATATATACAATGGAATATTACTCAGCCATTAAAAAATAACAAAATAATGCCATTTGCAGAGATGTGGTACATATATACAATGGAATATTACTCAGCCATTAAAAAATAACAAAATAATGCCATTTGCAGCAACATGGATGGACCTAGAGATTGTTACACTGAGTGAAGTAAGTTAGACACAGAAAGACAAATATCATATGATATTGCTTATTTGTGGAATCTAAAAAACGGGTACAAATTAACTTATTTACAAAACAGAAGTAGAGTCATGGATATAGAAAACAAACTTACGGTTACCAGGGGATAAGGTGGAGGAGAGATGAGATTGGGATTGACATATGTACACTACAATATATAAAATAGGTAACTAGTAAGAACCTGCTGTATAGCACGAGGAACTCTACTCAATACTCTGTAATGACGTATATGGGAAAAGAATCTAAAAAAGAGTGGATATATGTATATGTATAAATGATTTACTTTGCTGTACACCTGAAACTAACATAACATTGTAAATCAACAATACCCTAATAAAAAATTCTTTTAAAAGAGTAATCAAATGATATTATATCTGAATCTTTTATTTTTTAATTTGTAAGTTTATATTTTCACTATTATTAAAATGAATATATGTATATAACTATATATTTAATGTAATAAAGTTACATATAATTTTTAAAGATTCCACTTTTAAGGTTCTATATTATTATTTTATTTATTTTTTATACATCTTTATTGGTGTATAATTGCTTTAAAATGTTTTGTTATTTTCTGCTGTACAACAGAGTGAAACAGCTATATGCATACATATATCCCCGTATCCCCTCCCTCTTGAGCCTCCCTCCCACCCTCCCTATCCCACCCTGCTAGGTCATCACAGAGCATGGAGCTTATCTCCCTGTGCTATGCAGCTGCTTCACACTAGCTATCTATTTTACATTTGGTAGTGTATATATGTCAGTGCTACTCTTTCACTTCATCCCAGCCTGCCCTTCCCCCTCTGTGTCCTCAAGTCCATTCTCAAAGTTTGCATTTTTATTTCTGCTCTACCACTAGGTTCCTCAGTACCATTTTTCTGGATTCCATATATATGCATTAGCATACGGTATTTGTTTTTCTCTTTCTGACCTTCTTAACTCTGTATGACAGACTCTAGGTCCATCCATCTCACTACAAATTACTCAATTTCATTTCTTTTTATGGCTGAGTAATATTCCACTGTATATATGTGCCACATCTTCTTTATCCATTCATCTGTTGATGGACATTTAGGTTGTTCCATGTCCTGGCTATTGTAAATAGTGCTGCAATGAACATTGGGGTACATGTATCTTTTTGAATTATGGTTTTCTCAGGGTATATGCCCAGTAGTGGGATTGCTGGGTCGTATGGTAGTTCTATTTGTAGTTTTTTAAGGAATCTCCATAGTGTTCTCCTTAGCGGCTGTATCTATTTACATTCCCACCATCAGTGTAGGAGGGTTCCCTTTTCTCCACACCCTCTCCAGAATTTGTTGTTCCTAGATTTTTTGATGTTGGCCATTCTGACTGGTGTGAGGTGATACCTCATTGTGGTTTTGATTTGCATTTCTCTAATGATTAGTGATGTTGAGCACCTTTTCATGTGCTTGTTGGCCACCTGTATGTTTTCTTTGAATCCTTTTAAATCCTTGAGTTCAATACAACTCTGAGCATTTGAACTCTCCATGCAGACAATATATGCTGTGCTTCTCTGTGTATCTAGGTGTCCTTGAGGGTGGTGAGAGTTTTGATCCTCACTCTTTGAAATTTTTCATACAAGACCATGGTATCAAATTTGGCAAGCGTTCTTAAATCTTCTAAGATTCACCTCCACCAAATGAAGTGTGTTTTGCTTAAATTATTATTAAATATGGTGAATCACAGCATTTTAGAGTTAAGAAATCATTTGTTATTAATATGAAGTTATATAGTGGAGGGGAGCAGAATATGCCACCCCAAAGTATTGCTCTCTGGCATAAGGAGTATTTTGAGCTAATTATTTTTAAGAAACAGCAGACACAGGAGAAGCCATGAAAACCAAGTAGAAGTTATCCTCTTATAAGAGACATTTACATTTATAAGGGAAATCTCCATTTGTAATTGTGTCTCCTTCTCTGTACCAGAAAGAGGAGGATGAATCTAAATCTCTAAAAGCTCTTATCAATGGAGAAGGCAGCAACTCAAATCTCTTAATCCTTGTTTACTGTGCTTTGCCTGCTAACCTCCCATGTCTGACTCCTCCACCCCCTCCCCAACATCTTCTTTTGTCTTTAGCTGGAAGCAGCGTTTAAGGTGGTGGCTTGGGCCATTTGTGGGAGTTACTCAGTTTTCCTGGGTCTCTTCCACGTATACAGGCGGTATATACATTACTAAACTTTTGTTTGTTTTTCTTCTATTAATCTTTTATTACAGGATGGTCTCAGCCAAGAACCTAGAAGTGTAGAGGGAAAATTATTTTTCCTCCCCTGCAACATCATGCACTTTTCTCTATGTCTAGGTGAATATTTCTGATGTAAGTTGCAAGTGACTTTATCAATACTTCATGATTCTCTTCTGTATACCAAACAATATACAAAACAATACACAGTGATAAGGACATAAGTTATGAAAGATATGGATGCTCTTGTAAAGGTCTTTACAGTCCTTTGTGTCTTAGAGTTCTTAGAAGCAGAGCCTAAGACAGGGACACTTGTCCAAGTGATTTATTGATGGTGAGCTCTCAGGAGAAATCTCTGAAGGAGGGAAGAAAGCAGGATGAAGGAGGAGAAGACAGGCAAAGATGCGGTTTCAGAAGTCTAGCTTCATCCTGAACCCATGGAGTGCTCAGGAAGTTTCTCAATTACACCAAGGCTTTTCAGCCCAGAGGCAAGTCATCTGGGCTATTAGAACCCCACTTCAGCCAGCCATTTGCTACAGGACACCCACAGGGGCCAGTTGTCATAATCTTCCAGACATCACCAGCTGAAGTGGCTTCCATCAGCTAAGGACAAACGTATGTAAAGGTTTGGTGGTCAACAACCGCAGCTTCTGGAGGTATAAATACCCCACCCTGGAAAGGGAAAGGGGGGTCTGGGAAGGGCACCAGCGGCATCTACTACACATGGTATTAAAGGAGCTAAATCATGTCCACATGATATCCTTTAAGAGCATTTATAAAGCCACCTATCAGCAAGTGACATGTAAGACAACACAATCTGAAACTCTAGAGGTACAGAGTAAGTGAGTAACATCAGCTAACATGTACTGAGGGCTTGCTCCATGCTATGCAGTGTTATGCAATCTTTATTCTTCTCAGAAAACATCTACAATGTAGATACTATTGTTGCTCCTATTTCCTAGTAAACTGAGGCACAGAGAGGTTACATAACTTGATCAGGACCACACAGCTAGCAAGTGCCAGTGAGTGATCATTTCATTGGCAATATATGGTAAAGCTTCTCTGGAACAGAGAAAATGAAACTCTAACCCCTACCCCAAATCAAAATCTCTTAAATTGGGCCTCTATTTTAACAAATTCCTAAAGTGATTCTTCAAAGTCACTGCCAAGTGGAAAACATTTTCCAAGATGGAGAAAAGTTGTGCAAAAGACAATGTCAACAGGTAAAAATGATCAGCAGAAACAGAGGTGCTTGTGAATTTTTGCAGGCAGTCTGAAGGGAGTAAGAAGGAAGGTAGGAATAACACTGAGAATGGGCTCTTGAATACCAAGCAATAATTACACAGGAAGAAATAACTTTTTTGTTGTCATATTGATTCTTAAAATAAGAACAGAATAAAATAAAAATTAAAAGGATAGGAAACATTGGCTTTGGGTACCTGTCAGGTGTTCTGTTCCACCTCTGTGCTGGCCTATGTAGGCATTTATCCCTAAAAAATAGGTTAAACTACCTCTTTTCCAGAGAAGAACAGAATATTATAAAACTAAGAAGGAAAATAATATTTCCTCAAATGTTTTGGAAATGAAAATACTATATAAATGCAAGGAAGTAAGTTAATTGCTGAAATGTGATTAGCAGCGTATTTTTATGTAGATGTATGATGTTGTTTTCTGAAATAATATGTGACCTGAATGTGTCTACTTTAATAAAAATATGTCATCATAGAAGTTGGACCAGAGAAACAAAAGAGAAGAGAGGACCTAAAGAGGAGATATTATAAAGCGTGATGCCACTTGGCTACAATGAAATATTTTCCAGGCAATTTCATACAGGAATCACTAGCTACTGTGCCATCTTTCCCATTGCCCATTGATCTAATTAAGAAGAAGAAGACATTGCTAAAAGGGCAGAAGAGTCTGTTTTTTTATGATGTACATCAGAAGATCAGACTCACCGCATCCCCTTTAACCTGCTGCATTTGCTCATCGTTGCTGTCCAATCCATTGTGACAATTACATAAAAAAAATTCCAGGAGAAACACATCTAAGTAGTATGCTAGTTTGTTTCTAACTAACAAGGTTATTTGTTTGTTATATTTTCATTCCATTGGTTTATATTTCAATCCATTATTTATAAGGAACTTATAATGACACTTTTTGTATGTTTCTCTGTTAATACCAGATCATATACTCCAGCGATTTAGGGGATTAATGGGCAGTCCTCAGAATGACCTCAAACTAACTTAAATGGCATAAATCATATGAGGGAGGGCTTTGGAGTTGGAGATAAGGGTTGGAACCTCAAGTTTCTACACTGTATCAAATAAACAGGGAAAAGAAGGAGCATTGGATATTTAAGATTATTTACTGACTGAACTGACCTCTCCCCACAAACCTACTAGCAGGTGTTTAGAGTCAAATACTTAGTTTAATCATATTAATGAAGATTATAAGGAAGCTTTAAAATCTCAAGCCTAGTGTGCAGTGCTAGAATTGCTCAGAGAGCATTCAAGAGAAATTGATTATCATAAGAAGTTAAAACAAACAGTTCACTTAGTAAGTTAAGAGCTGAGGGAAGGGTTGGCTACCATTAACTTGACGTGAGTCTAGCAATTCAGGTGTATAAACTTTCTACCTTTTCAGCAGGCAAAAGATGCCAGTGATCAATATTGAGGACCTGACAGAAAAGGACAAATTGAAGATGGAAGTTGACCAGCTCAAGAAAGAAGTGACACTGGAAAGAATGCTGGTAAACTGCTACTCTGTTTTGAATTTTATTTTTAAACTAGAGATAACTGTAGCACTACCAGGTTAAAAACCATTGAAGGGGAGCAGAATTTGCCACCCCAAAATATGCCTTTTTGGCATATGGATTATTTTATTTAGGCTGATTATTTTTGAAAAATAGCAGACACGGGAAGCTCTGAAAACCGACTAGAAGTTACCCTTTCCTAAGAGACAGTTACATTTATAAGGGAAATCTCCATTAGTAAGGGTGTCTCCCTTCTCTGTATCAGGAGGAGAAGCTTGACTCTAAATCTCTAGAAACTCTTATCATGGAGAACACAAGGACTTCGATCTGCTTAACAGCCTTACCCTTGTTTACTGTTGTTAAAAAACAAAATTCAGCTGAGTAAATTTGAAGATATAATTGGCTTTATTAAATAATTCATGAATTGGGCAGCATCCCATATAGCAAGTAGAAAGGCTCACCCAGGAGCTGTACAAGATGGAAGGTTTTTATAGGCACAAAGGGGTGGGACAAGGAAGTCATAAACAAAAGAAAGAATTATTTCAGGCAGGAGCAACTTCCTCTGGGGGAAGTGCAGGGGTCTATCATGCAGATTACATCACTAGTGCTGATCAGGAAGTTACAGATTGATAGGTTTAAATTCCACTACTGGGAAAGGCTGAAACTGCAGTTAAGTTAGGTATTAAGTTTTGGTTTGTTGATGTGGGGCCTTGTCCATTTAGGGACTGTTCTTTGTTTTTGTTTTGTTTTGTTTTTTTAATACTGTGCTTTTCCTTTTTTTTTTTTTTTTTTTTCCCAAATAAAAAACGTGTATTTGGGGTGTTAAGAATTACAGTTCAGGAGACAGATTTGGGTAAAACGGAAAGAGTGTTCCAGGGAAGCGAAAGAGTCAGGGGCTTACAAAGGCAAAGCCAAGAGGTTGTACTCTGACATAAGGGAGGAAATATTTGTCCTTAAGGGATAGGCTGTCGTGAATTATTTTAGGGTAAGGTTCTGGTAATTATCTTAAGCCCATAACTGGCTCCCCACACCCCTGTCATCCACACCTACCATCTTCTTTTGTCTTTCACTGCAGTGGGATTTAAGGTGGTTGCTTGGATTATTTCAGGGAGCTACTCAGCTTTCCTGAACCTCTCCCTTGTATACAGGAGGTATACATGTTATTAAACTTCTGTTTGTTTTTTTCCTGTTAATCTGCCTTTCTTATTACAGGGTTTTCTCAGTCAAGAACCTAGAAGTGTAGAGGGAAAATTATTTTTCCTCTCCCACATCATTCACTGGAGAAACTCAATATAGTTGAAAACAAGTTGTTCAGATAAAATTCATCAGAAATTAAGAAAATTAATAATCATAATTATCTTTTGATTTAGAGTTAAAAATCAACAGTTTGGCAAACTATTTTCCATAAGCCAAATCCAGCACTTAGCCCATTTTTCTATGGCCACTAAGCTAAAAATGTTTTAAAATTTTTATAGAGTTGTTTTATTTTTATTTATTTTTAAATTTTTTTTAACATCTGTATTGGAGTATAATGGCTTTACAATGTTGTGTTAGTTTCTGCTGTATAACAAAGTGATATACATATATCCCGATATCCCCTCCCTCTTGCGTCTCCCACCCACCCTCCCTATCCCACCCCTCTCGGTAGTCACAGAATCCCAAGCTGATCTCCCTGTGCTATGCGGCTGCATCCCACTAGCTATCTGTTTTACATTTGGTAGTGTATATATGTCCATACCACGCTCTCACTTCATCCCACCTTCACCTTCCCCCTACCGGTGTCCTCAAGTCTATTCTCTATGTCTGTGTCTTGATTCCTGTCCTGCCCCTAGGTTCTTCAGAAAAAAAAAATTTTTTTTTTTTGCATTCCATATATATGTGTTAGCATACGGTATTTGTTTTTCTCTTTCTGATTTACTTCACTCTGTATGACAGACTCTAGGTCCATCCACCTCAATACAAATAACTCAATTTCATTTCTTTTTATGGCTGAGTAATATTCCATTGTATATATGTGCCAAAGAGGGTTCCCTTTTCTCCACACCCTCTCCAGCGTTTATTGTTTGTAGATTTTTTGATGATGGCCATTCTGACTGGTGTGACGTGATACCTCATTGTAGTTTTGATTTGCATTTCTCTAATGATTAATGACATTGAGCATCCTTTCATGTGTTTATTGGCAATCTGTATATCTTCTTTGGAGAAATGTCTATTTAGGTCTTCTGCCCATTTTTGGACTGGGTTGGGTTTCTTTTTTGATATTGAGTGGCATGAGCTGCTTGTATATTTTGGAGATTAATCCTTTGTCCGTTGCTTCATTTGCAAATATTTTCTCCCATTCTGAGGGTGTCTTTTCATATTCTTTATGGTTTCCTTTGCTGTGCAAAAGCTTTTAAGTTTCCATAGGTCCCATTTGTTTGCTTTTGTTTTTATTTCCATTTATCTAGGGGGTGGGTCAAAAAGGATCTTGCTGTGATATATGTCATAGAGTGTTCTGCCTATCTTTTCCTCTAAGAGTTTTATAGTGTCTAGGCTAACATGTAGGTCTTTAATCCATTTTGAGTTTATTTTTTTGTATGGTGTTAGGGAGTGTTCTCATACAAATTGTGAAATTTTTGTCCTAGTTCTGTGAAAAATGCCATTGGTAATTTGATAGGGATGGGATTGCATTGAATCTGTAGATAGCTTTGGGTAGCATAGTCATTTTCACAATGTTGATTCTTCCAATCCAAGAACATGGTATATCTCTCTATCTGTTTGTATCATCTTTAATTTCTTTATCAGCATCTTATAGTTTTCTGCATACAGGTCTTTTGTTTCCTTAGGTAGGTTTATTCCTAGGTATTCTATTCTTTGGGTTGCAGTGGTAAATGGGAGTGTTTCCTTAATTTCTCTTTCAGGTTTTTCATCATTAGTGTATAGGAATACAAGAGATTTCTGTGCATTAATTTTGTATCCTGCTACTTTACCAAATTCATTGATTAGCTCTAGTAGTTTTCTGGTAGCATCTTTAGGATTCTCTATGTATAGTATCATGTCACCTGCAAACAGTGACAGCTTTACTTCTTTTCTGATTTGGATTCCTTTTATTTATTTTTCCTCTCTGATTGCTGTGGCTAAAACTTCCAAAACTAATGTTGAATAATACTGGTGAGAGTGGGCAACCTTGTCTTGCTGCTGATCTTAGTGGAAATGATTTCAGTTTTCACCATTGAGAATGATGTTGGCTGTGGATTTGTCATATATGGCCTTTATTATGTTGAGGTAAGTTCCCTCTATGCCTACTTTTTGGAGGATTTTTACCATAAATGTGTGTTGAATTTTGTTGAAAGCTTTTTCTGCATCTATTAAGATGATCATGTGGTTTTTATCCTTCAATTTGTAAATATGGTGTATCACATTGATTGATTTGTGTATATTGAAGAATCCTTGCATTCCTAGGATAAACCCCATTTGATCGTGGTGTATGATCCTTTTAATATGCTGTTGGATTCTGTTTGCTAGTATTTTATTGAGGATTTTTGCATCTATGTTCATCAGTGATATTGGCCTGTAGTTTTCTTTTTTTTGTGACATATTTGTCTGGTTTTGGTATCAGGTTGATGGTGGCCTCATAGAATGAGTTTGGGAGTGTTCCTGCCTCTGCTATATTTTGTTAGAGTTTGAGAAGGATAGGTGTTAGCTCTTCTCTAAATGTTTGATAGAATTCACCTGTGAAGCCATCTGGTCCTGGGCCTTTGTTTGTTAGAAGATTTTTAGCCACAGCTTCAATTTCAGTGCTTGTGATTGATCTGGTTATATTTTCTGTTTCTTCCTGGTTCAGTCTTGGAAGGTTGTGCTTTTCTAAGAATTTGTCCATTTCTTCCAGGTTGTCCATTTTACTGGCATATAGTTGCTTGTAGTAATCTCTCATGATCCTTTGTGTTTCTGCAGTGTCAGTTGTTACTTCTCCT
>NC_041218.1:58973412-58974519 GCF_002837175.3 Physeter macrocephalus
GTTGTTACGTCTCCTTTTTCATTTCTAATTCTATTGATTTGAGTCTTCTCCCTTTTATTCTTGATGAGTCTGGCTAATGGTTTATCAATTTTATTTATCTTCTCAAAGAACCAGCTTTTAGTTTTATTGATCTTTGCTATTGTTTCCTTCATTTCTTTTTCATTTATTTCTGATCTGATCTTTATGATTTCTTTCCTTCTGCTAACTTTGTGGTTTTTTGTTCTTCTTTCTCTAATTGCTTTAGGTATAAGGTTAGATTGTTTATTTGAGATGTTTCTTGAGGTAGGATTGTATTGCTATAACTTCCCTCTTAGAACTGCCTTTGCTCCATCCCATAGGTTTTGGGTAATCGTGTTTTCATTGTCATTTGTTTCTAAGTATTTTTTGATTTCCTCTTTAATTTCTTCAGTGATCCCTTGGTTATTAAGTAGTGTATCATTTAGCCTCCATGTGTTTGTATTTTTTTAGATTTTTTTCCTGTAATTGATATCTAGTCTCATAGCATTGTGGTCAGAAAAGATACTTGATATGATTTCAATTTTCTTAAATTTACCGAGGCTTGATTTGTGACCCAAGACATGATCTATCCTGGAGAATGTTCCATGAGCACTTGAGATGAAAGTGTATTCTGTTGTTTTTGGATGGAATGTCCTATAAATATCAATTAAGTCCATCTTGTTTAATGTATCATTTAAAGCTTGTTTTTCGTTATTTATTTTCATTTTGGATAATCAGTCCATTGGTGAAAGTGGAGTGTTAAAGTCCCCTCCTATGATTATGTTACTGTCGATTTCCCCTTTTATGGCTGTTAGCATTTGCCTTATATATTGAGGTGCTCCTATGTTGTGTGCATAAATATTTACAATTGTTATATCTTCTTCTTGGATTGATCCCTTGATCATTATGCAATGTTCTTCTTTGTCTCTTGTAATAGTCTTTATTTTAAAGTCTATTTTGTCTGATATGAGAATTGCTACTCCAGCTTTCTTTTGATTTACATTTGCATGGAATATCTTTTTCCATCCCCTCACTTTCAGTCTGTATGTGTCCCTAGGTTTGAAGTGGGTCTCTTGTAGACAGCATATATACGGGTCATGTTTTTGTATA
>NC_041218.1:58974891-59006533 GCF_002837175.3 Physeter macrocephalus
TCCTTTCCCATGTTAGGGAAGTTTTCAACTATAATCTCTTCAAATATTTTCTCAGTCCCTTTCTTTTTCTCTTCTTCTTCTGGGACCCCTATTATTCGAATGTTGCTGCATTTAATGTTGTCCCAAAGGTCTCTGAAACTGTCCTCAATTCTTTTCATTCTTTTTTCTTTATTCTGCTCTGCAGTAGTTATTTCCACTATTTTATCTTCCTGGTCACTTATTCATTCTTCTGCTTCAGTTATTCTGCTATTGATTCCTTTTAGGGAATTTTAAATTTCATTTATTGTATTGTTCATCGTTTGTTTTCTCTTTAGTTCTTCTAGGTCCTTGTTAAATGTTTCTTGTATTTTCTCCGTACTATTTCCAAGATTTTGGATCATCTTTACTATCATTACTCTGAATTCTTTTTCAGGTACACTGCCTATTTCCTCTTCATTTGTTTGGTCTGCTAGGTTTTTACTTTGCTCCTTTATCTGCTACGTATTTCTCTGTCTTCTCATTTTGCTTAACTTACTGTGTTTGGGGTCTCCTTTTCACAGGCTGCAAGTTCATAGGTCCCATTGTTTTTGTGTCTGCCCCCAGTGGGTAAGGTTGGTTCAGTGTGTTATGTAGGCTTCCTGGTGAAAGTGACTGGTGCCTGTGTTCTGGTGGATGAGGCTGGATTTTGTCTTTTTGGTGGGCAGGACCGTGTCCGGTGCTGAGTTTGGGGGTGTCTGTGAACTTATTATGATTTTAGGCAGCCTCTCTGCTAATGGGTGGGGATGTGTTCCTGTCTTGCTAGTTGCTTGTCATGGGGTGTCCAGCAGTGGAGCTTCCTGGTCGTTGAGTGGAGCTGAGTCTTAGCGTTGAGACAGAGATCTCTGGGAGAGCTCTCACAATTGATATTACGTGGGGCCAGGAGGTCTCTGGTTTTCTACTGTCCTGAACTCGGCTCTCCCACCTCAAAGCCTCAGGCCTGACACCCTGCCGGAGCACCAAGACCCTGTCAGCCACACGGCTCAGAAGAAAAGGGAGAAAAACAAAAGAAAGAAAGAAAACAAATAAATAAATAAAATAAAATTATTAAAATTAAAAAATTTACAAATATTATTAAAATTAAAAAGTAATTAAAAAAAAGAAGAGAGCAACCAAACCAATAAACAAATCCACCAATGATAACAAGCACTAAAAACTATACTCAGGTAAACATAAAAATCAGAAACTAGTCAGTCACATACAGCAAACCCCAAGTCTACAGTTACTCCCAAAGTCCACCTCCTCAATTTTGGGATGATTTGTTATCTATTCAGGTATTCCACAGATGCAGGGTACATCAAGTTGATTGTGGAGATTTAATCCGCTCCTCCTGAGGCTGCTGGGAGAGATTTCCCTTTCTCTTCTTTGTTTGCACAGCTCCTTGGGTTCAGCTTTGGATTTGGACCCGCCTCTGCATGTAAGTCGCCTGAGGGCGTCTGTTGTTCGCTCAGACAGAACAGGGTTAAAGGAGCAGCTGATTCAGGGTCTCTGGCTCACTCAGGCCGGGGGGAGGGAGGGGTACGGAATGTGGGGCAAGGCTGCAGTGGCAGAGTCCGGCATGATGTTGCAACAGCCTGAGGTGTGCCATGTGTTCTCCCGGGGAAGTTGTCCCTGGATCACGGGACCCTGGCAGTGGCTGGCTGCACAGGCTCCCAGGAGGGGAGGTGTGGATAGTGACCTGTGCTTGCACATAGGCTTCTTGGTGGCAGCAGCAGCCTTAGCATTTCATGCCCGTCTCTGGTGTCCATGCTGATAGCTGTGGCTCGTGCCCATCTCTGGAGCTCATTTAGGTGGTGCTCTGAATCCCCTCTCCTCACGCACTGCAAAACAATGGTCTCTTGCCTCTTAGGCAGCTCCAGACTTTTTCCCAGACTCCCTCCCGGCTAGCCGTGGTGCACTAGCCCCCTTCAGGCTGTGTTCACGCCGCCAACCCCAGTCCTCTCCCAGCAACCGGACCGAAGCCCGAGCCTCAGCTCCCAGCCCCCGCCCGTCCCGGCGGGTGAGCAGACAAGCCTCTCGGGCTGGTGAGTGCCGGTCGGCACCGATCCTCTGTGCGGGAATCTCTCCGCTTTGCCCTCCGCACCCCTATTGCTGCACTCTTCTCCGTGGCTCCGAAGCTTCCCCCTCCGCCCCCCGCAGTCTCCGCCCGCAAAGCGGCTTCTAGTGTGTGGAAACCTTTCCTCCTTCACAGCTCCCTCCCACTGGTGCAGGTCCTGTCCCTATTCTTTTGTCTCTGTTTATTCTTTTTTCTTTTACCCTACCCAGGTACGTGGGGAGTTTCTTGACTTTGGGGAGGTCTGAGGTCTTCTGCCAGCGTTCAGTAGGTGTTCTGTAGGAGTTGTTCCACATGTTGGTGTATTTCTGATGTGTTTGTGGGGAGGAAGGTGATCTCCACGTCTTACTCCTCTGCCATCTTGAAGCATCCCCCTATAGAGTTGTTTTAAATAAAAGGGAAAGAAAAATAAAATGAAGAATATGAGACATCATATTTTAGCTAAGCAATAAAGTAAAGCAATGCATATAGGCATTTTGTTTTTACTTTTCTAAACTGATAAGCTTCTCTTTATTGGATATTGTTCAAATACTTTTAGCCAAGACATCCCCTCCAGCACTGTCATGGCCAGTAATGAATGAATACATTCTATTCCTTCTTTGCAAATAAAAATGAGTTCAGGCACAAGAACTCACTGGTTTCTCCTAAAAACGTTTGTCAGATCTTAGAAATGGTTACCAAAAGTTCTCTGCCAGTAGAAGGAGGAGAAATGGCAAAGGAATAAAAGTTTCCACCAAACAGTGACTGAAGCTTAGAAAATGCAGATATGTATTTTAGATTTCTTTGTTTTGGGAACATCAGTAGAACAAAAGCTCCTCCACAAGTGATAAGAGTATATTTCATATTTCTTAAAAAAAACAAACAAAAAAAAACCTCATCAGGCCAAAGCGAAAAAAGGAGCTTTTATTATCTTCATACTTTGCTCAAAACTCTTACTCCCAGTAAAAATTGGAATTTTGGCTTCTTTTGTGTTTATAGCTGTCTCAAACTTCCCTGTTGCCCTTTCCATACAGGCAAAACATGTATTGCTATAAAGATAAAATTAAATCTGTAAACAGCACAGAAGCTTGGAACACACACCAAAAAAGTTTAAATCCTTATGTTTATAATTGGGGGAAAATAAACTTTTGAGGTAAAGGAGGGTTATCTTTTTCTTCTTTATTTGAAACATCCAAAAGCTGTTTTGTTATTTATATACTCAGGATTGTTTTGTAGGCAGTTTGGTTGTCGTCATGTTTACTATTCACTTGTGGCAAGTTCACCTGGGAATTTTTATTTTGGATAAATATCACATCCATCCCCATTTGTCAGGTTTTGGGGTTCCTTTGCCCTATTATTACTCAATGTGTCTTTGCTCTTGGAAGTCAATTTAATCTAATATCAGACTGCCAAAACTACACACACATGCACACACGCAGAACTTTCCAGGCCTGAACTCAGAGCTCTGACACAGGATAGCATAGTGTCATCACAGTACAGGTAAGTGGGTATCCTCTGGAACCATATTCCTGGTTCAGATTGTGGCTCTACAACTTACTTCCTGTGTAATACTTACTTAAATGAGCTAACTCATCTGTGCCAGTTTCTTCTTCTATAAAATGGGAATAGTAACAATATGTAATTATTATTACTTTAAAAATTATTATTTATATCTATGAACCAGACTGATTCATAATGTGCCTCAACCTACTTTGCTGTTAAGGCAGCATTATGTCAGAGTAAGACAACTCTTTGCATCCAGTTTCTAAAGCTGAAAGATTTGCGATGACTATAAGCAAATATAATAGGCAAAAACTAAAAGCAATCTTTATAGTAATAGCTACCATTTGATTGACTATCTATGTATACCAGGTACTTAATGCAATCTGTGTTGCTTCTCCTATTTCATAGATGAAGTAACTATACCTTAGATAAACTATTTTAACTAAGGACACACAGCTGGTAAGTGGGCAGAGTCAAAATCAAATCTGGGACGGCCTGAATCCAATGCCCATGCTCTTTCCACCATGCCATGTAATCCTGTATTAAACTATATATACTTATAATAAGGCTCCGTGGAATAATTCTGAAGCACATCCACTCACATAGAGTTTTAGGTAGTCTCTTGCTCCTTAGTATGCTCAGATCCTAGCCAGACACTGTCAAAACTAACCCCTCACTGAGTCCTGTTCCTGACAGCTGGTTGGGGCCCAAAGAGCTGGTGTTTGGAAGACAGGGGAAAGAGTGAATCTAAATCTCGTTTGAATTTTGAGGAGGAAAAAAGTGAATCTAAAGTATTGCATATTTCAAATGTGTGCATAAACTCCAAGTATCGTCCTGTGAAGGAGCCACCTGAACAATGCTCTGCCCCCTATTAGAAATGATCTGTTCTAATATGTAGATAATGAGTTTGCAGAGTTCTAAGTAATCTTAAGTCTTCTGTCTAATGTTGCTTAGAACTTCCATGCAAAAATCGTGTGAAGATTTTATTAAAACAAAACAATAAATTCCTTAGGTAACTTACAGAATGGTCACTTCGTGGACTGCCAAAAATGAAGCAGTTTTGTGTTAATGTCATGAAGGATAAATTAAGTGAAAACAAAACAAGTTGACAGTTAAAAGAAATGAATAATTTGGTCCCATGTGTGTATATGCATATGCATGTGTATACACACACACACACACACACATACACATACTCATACTTACACATGTATAGAACTTTGCTTCTCTCTAAACAGTATGTTACATGGTACATTAACAGGCTCTGGCTGAGTCCATTAAAATACTAAAGCCTGATTTTTCACAGGGTCATTACTATAATGGAGCAGATGACTAAGGAGCAAGCTCATAAACAAAATGAATGATTTAGTTTAGCCAATATTTATTTTCTGAGCACCAACTAAATGCAGGCTCTGTTCTAGATGCCTGGGATACCTGTGAACAAATCAGCCAAAGGTCCCTTTGGAGCTCACCTTCAAGTTTGCAATCATGATCAATCATTGTAGACCAGCTTAAAATAAAATTACATGTGTATACTTCTGGGAATCCAGGAGTGGTGATAAGCCTGGAATTTAACAATTATTCATTCCCTTCCACCTTCACAGGTCATATTTTTGGAATGAAGAAAACTATTTAATCAATGCTCACTCTGGTAACGTTCTTGACTTGTGCTGTCAGCTGTGTTCTGATCCCTGGACCCTGTCTCCTCTAAAGAAGCTGGAGGCAGCATGTGCTGAGAGCCCTTAGCTGGAGTATGGCGGCTGGTTAGCCTTTGT
The DNA here is from genome assembly GCF_002837175.3 of Physeter macrocephalus. Taxonomy (NCBI): domain Eukaryota; kingdom Metazoa; phylum Chordata; class Mammalia; order Artiodactyla; family Physeteridae; genus Physeter; species Physeter macrocephalus. The sequence goes on from NC_041218.1 coordinate 58,980,217, forward strand.
CCAGAGATATCCACAAGGGCAGGGCAGGGAGCAGCTATTTCTTCTTCTCTCGTAGAAAGTACAGATGCATTGGCAGAAAGCAAAATCACATTAAAAAGACAGAACACACACAAAAATTATTATTATAAATGCATTCTTGGATTCTGCAGTATTCTCTATTAAGCCAAATGAGTCATCTCTTTCTTTTTTTCCTTTAAGGTGTCCAAATGTTGTGAAGAAGTAAGGGATTATGTTGAAGAAAGATCTGGGGAGGATCCATTAGTAAAGGGTATCCCAGAGGACAAAAACCCCTTCAAGGAGCTCAAAGGAGGCTGTGTGATTTCATAAAAAAAATTTTTTTAATTCCATGGAATACCTTGAGCTTTAATGACATACTGTTTTGTCATATGTAATAATACTATTAAGCATGTACATGAATTTTAAAATTATAAATATGAGCATTTAATAAAATTTGGACTGTGATTATGCATAAGTCTATGCTTTTCTTAAAGTACTTAGCACAGGGTTTAACACATAATTGACAACAAATATTGATTGACCCATTTCTTTAACAATAATATGTTTTATAAATGAGTCTATATTATTCTGGATGCCAGCATATAGCTGATGCTTTATGCTTCTCCATTACCCTTTCTGCACTCTTAATTTCATGGTTAGACTTGTATTTTCCCCAACCTTTCACTTACTTAGAGAATTAAGAAATCTATTCTTTTGATTCACAGAAAACCTATCTTGGCAGAATGTATGCTGTGAAGAGTTTTGTTGTTGATGTTTTGTTTTTTGTTTCCCTTTCTCAACCCCCAGTCAGCAGCAATGGTTTTAACATAACCTCTTTCTGCATTCTTACCAATTCTACTTGTCACCAGACATGACTTTTTCCCAGAATGCCATTAGATTAAGGGTTCAGTCTGTGGTCATGGAGCATGGTGGATTTAAGCAGCACTCAAATAAAGGTCATGAGAAGCCAGAAAGGTCTGGCTCTGGCACTTTACTGCCTGCTTGACTTTGGATAAATTACTTAATCTCAGTTTCTTCTACTGTAGGATAGGGATAATAATGATCCAACCCCCTTTTTCATGGTGGTTAAATATTATACTAGGGTAACTACAGCACTTAGCATATTGTCTGACATGTAGTAAGACCCAATAAGTGTTAACTAGTATTATTACTGGGAACAGAACTAGACAAAATACTTAGAATCCTTTAAGATGCATGCTATTCCATCCCCTCCCCACGAAGACTCACCAGTATAGTCCTTTTTTTCTGCAGCAGTGTAAGGGCAAGATGATAGAATAATAGCCATCACCTTCCTAATCAGTTTCCTCCAGGCATCTTAACTGAGTTTTCATAAGCCAAGTTTCACTACCTTTGTGCTAATGACTAAGAGATAACTTGCCTATGCTTCTGTAACAAATGACAAGTGTAAACTACCCCAACTCGGAAACTATTTTTGTTGTTAGTGTCTCTTTGTTGCTATCCCACATTTACAGTGCTGTTTTTGGATACATTAGTAATCAGAATACTCAGAAATACTAATTGATTGTCATCCTTTTAAAAACAAGATAAGAGCTATCTATGATTGGGCCTGGAAGGGAATCTAAAGCTCGTCTCAGGTTTGGCTCCTAGCACAGTGCCCTCCTACTCTGGCCAGAGTAAATGTTCAGCAAAGATCTATTGACTCTTGTCCAACCCCTTCATCTTGGAGTGGAGAAAATCGAGGATCAGAGAAATGAATTGGCAAATTTCTCAGGGCCAGATTCTGGATCTTTGGATGAATCGCTAGCAACACACTCCAACACATATCGAACTGTTACTGAGTCTAAGCGCATACTGCTTGCTGCACGACAGGCCAATAATCAAGAGATGAGTTCTTCGGGCAACAACTGTATTCAGAAATAACTCTATTCAGAAAGCAATAAACAACTCTATTCAGAAAGCCAGCAAACTAAAAACGATGGCGGGATTGTGTCCCAAAGAACCATCTCGCCTGAGTTAGAATTCAAGCTTCTTTTATACTAAAAGGGGAGGGAGTCAAAGTCAAACATTTCCTGGTTCCCATCAGCCTCTGGAGGGGATGTATTCATTTCTTCCTCCCTGCCATCGTTCACAGGTGGGCCTGGTCAGGATGTTTCCTGTGAGCTAAACAAAGGTATTTTAGCTAAATGCATATTACCTAGGAGGCAGGGTTCCCAAATATGGGCCATTATATATAATTTAAGCTTATAGGCAATATCCCTTTAGTGATTAACTTGTAATAGAATACAAAAGATTCTCCCCTATTACAAAACATGCTTTGTGTATTAGGGGATTCCAAGATAAACTACAGGAGTCTCGTCTTTTTTCCTCAGGAGAAGCTTTTATCCCCTGTGTAAAATTACAAAAACCCTCCCCACCCTCACCCCCAGCACTCCCTATCTCCCTTTCCCACTCTTAATTTTCCTCCATAGCACCCACCACCTTCTAGCATCCTATATATTTTATCTATTTGTTTGTTTGTTTAATTGTGGTCTGTCTCTAGGAGCTTTTTCCATGTGCCATTTAATGTTTATTAAGTGTTCAATATATCTTTTTTTTTTCTGATTAAAAAAATATGAAGTCTTGGCTTTGGCATTTAGTAACATGTATAGCCCTAACAACATCTCTACCTTTCATCTAACAACTGGAAATAGATTTGGGAGCCAGAAGATGCTACATTAAAACCCTGACTCATCCACTTTATAGCTGAGACCTTCAGATAAGTAATTTCAACACTTGAACTTTGTAAAATGGATTAAGGTGGATCCTTATGTGACTATATAAAATCATTTAGATAGGAGATAAACATATTGAAAAAAAGTAATAAATGTCTTCTATTATTATAAAACCTTTAGACTTCCTGTAGACAACAGACTTAACTATTAAGTAATCCCTGACCTGCCACCTCATTTTCTCACCTGGATTTAGTCATACTGATCTCTCCACCCGAAATGTCCCTCCACTCCATCTCATTTCAGCCTTTTGAAATCCTACCCTTCTTCAGAGGCTCACTAAAAACTATCTCAGTCTCTCATTCCATTCCCAGCGTATATCTTTTAAGTCATTTAACATTACTTTGCTTTCTCTTACTATACTTTATATGGTTGTCTTAGTATCAATGCTATACTGTAAATTTCCCAAGTCAGAAAGTCTGTTCATCTTTGAAACTGCCATATCAACTAATAAATTGTCTCTACAATTTAACTTAATAAGTGTTCAATTAAAAGCAGGCAAGGGAGGTATTTTTTATATTGGATAACTCAGAATTCTTATTGGCTTAACTAATGATTAAATCAACCATAGGGTAAAATTCCTGTTGCTTAAAAATACAGATTGTCAGCAGAAATTTGAATAAGATAAAAATTGTAGGAAAGATGTATAGAGAAAGATGGTCCAGGAAGAAGGTAATAAAATCATGAATGTCCCTCAGCCTACACAGCTACAACTGGCAGTCAGTGACTCTGGGTTTTTTTCAGAAGTTGTTATTCCAGGGCCACCATTGTACATGTAAGTGAGCTTAAACTTCAGCAAGAAAAAAAAAAAACCCCTCACTGTTATTTTAATTTGGATTGATTTGATTTTAGCCCAATTTCAAAACAAGACTAATTTCAAACTTCCTAAATTCTTAAAAGAATGTATTGCCACAAGGAAGACAGTAAACTGAGTAATGAAAAAGACCAATTATATGCAGTAGAAATTAAACTCTTGTATGGACAGAATTGGTAAATCATTTTGATACCATGAATTGTAAGTAATTGTTAGTGAAAATTGGAACATCACACCTGGTCATCTTGTGATTTCCTATTATTTTTATCTGGAAAAGGAATCTTATAATAAATTGAACCAATATCAAATGAACCGAGTGCATCAAATGTGGGTTAAATATTTCCCTTAAAGAAACAATCATTTTCATGGCCTAAACAGTCACCATTTACTTTATAAATTTTAGAAGAGCAGAATTTGGGAGGTAATCTAGTTTTATTTATACTACAGAACAGAGGCAGAAAGGATCTATGTCTTGAAAAAAATCACAAGATAAAATAAAAACTCTGCTTTTTTTGAGCTCATGTTATATTAAATCAACTCCAATAAAATTAACCTCAACATTTGCTTATAGACTTTACATGGATTTTTAACAGCATACTTAATACATTAGAAAAATAGTCAAAGAGCTTTCCCTTTCTTTACATGCCAAGGTAAATATGTCATAGTCTTTGCTCTTTTATACTTTAAAAGTGAAAAAAACCACATGGTTAAATTTTTTTTTTTTTAATTTAGCAGATTCTTTAAAACATTTGTCAAGAGACAGTGGGCTAATAAAGGTTCATTTCTGCTTACATCTGTCATCTTCACTGCAGAATGGTTTCTACACATACTATTTTGTAAAGTAACTTCTATTAGAGGTAATATGTACAATATAAGTAAAAAGTTAACACAATTGGATACAACTAATAATGGATTTTAACATTTGTTTATCCAAAATGTTTTGCTGATGAAATATGTCTTCGAGAATACACGAGAAATTGCTTATCATGGTTCCCCTCTAGGAGGTGAAGTCGTGCTTAGGAATAGGGAGCTACATACTCTTGTTTTTTGTTTTTTTGTTTTTTAAAGAAAAAAATACCCATCGTTTTACCATTTAAAACCAAACAAAAACAAAATGTTTTTCAGTGCCGTGTGATCATGAGATGTCAGCATTTCCCAACTCAGTTTAATCAGTTTACTTAATATGATATTATTAGTATGTGAATTATTTGATAAGAATAAATTTTTTAAATTATGCTAATATGCATTTCATTTCTAATTTAAGTCTCATAATACTGTGGAAGAAGTTAAAGAACCATTATGGATTTATAAATATCACTGCATGCAACTAGATTTCACAGGGAAGAAATTTCAAGGCCAAAATAACTCTATTATGATTTGGAACAGACGAACATTAATTTACTTAACCAACTTATTTAATTTGGGTGCTGAACTTATTTAATTCAGGCCACATTATCTTACTTCCACTAACTTATTTAAGCTAGTTTTAACCAACCTTTTAAATTTAAGCAATGGGGAAATTTTTAAAAATCAGTTCTGGAAACAGATGTGAGCTTTTTGTCTTGGCTCACTGCTTGCTAACAGGGAAAACTCCTGCAGCTGATCCAAGTTTTTTGAGCCTGGGAGATCCTGGAATGTGTGGTATTTCAAACACAGAAAATGAAGCTCCTAAATATTTTTCTTTGTGAAAGTGATGTGTCAGATGTAGATACATAAATACAATTAGAAATGAAATTCACCTTAGCTAATTCACCCCTCCCCTACCCCATGACATATCTCACAAACTAGAAAACCAAAATCCAGGAAGAAATGTGACTTTTCTAGTGATGGCCAGTGACAGAGCAGGGACTGCAACCCATGAGTACTCGTCAAGGGGCTCATTGTTCTTTTCATTGTAATATATTCATTGAGGATAAGTGGGTGGAGTCCGGTGAGGAATTATGAACAAACAAAAACCTCTGCTTACAAAACAGGGAATGGCTATGGTGTCTAAGGCCGAGTGCCCTGAAATATTCAGTTACTGCCTCTACTCAACTTGAATTTGACTCTGTAGGCAGGAGGTAATCTCTGGGGAGAAAGGAATATGTATCTGACTGCTTGGGATACTTTATTTTTTCTTCCTACATGCTTTATTTTTCTTCTAGTCTTTTGCGCATCATTAACAAGGTTTTAGATAGTCAAAGGGAAACCTTGTATTGCATGCAAACGTTTGTCACATCAGACATTGTTCCTGGCTTCACAAAGTAGCAGCTAGATGCATGTTGCTTTCCAGAAAGTGGAGTAACCAATTCTAAGCGGATCCACTGCAAACATCCAGGAAGATGCTTTAGCCACGAATTCAAAACCCTCGGTGTGAAGTGTCACCCAAACCTTGACAGATGGGGAATGGAGAAATACTTCCTGGTAAGAACTTCAAGATTTCTGCTTCTGTGTTTTCTAGGATCATCCGCTTATACTTGGAACATTACAAAACATTCTCCTGAAGAAAGAATAAAACTCTGCTGTTGAGGATGACAATTTATTAATGTCAGAAAATGGCCGTGCGAGTTATAAACAATATTCACATCCCGATGCCTTTTATATTCCAAAATTTGTTAATCCGCTTCAGGCATTTAACAGACTGGGTGTGTATACATCAATAGATGTGATGGGCGTTTCTGAGATTACAGCTCAGTTTCATTTTCCTCTTGGGCCTTTTCTTAAGCGTCCACATTTCCCACAGTAAACACGTATGTAGCTGGAGGAAAGTTACATGCTGTATATTTTTGAAACTCTTGGAGAGGTGAAGGGCCGTTATTTCCTGCCGGGTAGTGTCCTCCTTTTCTTGCTTCACAAACAAAACCCGGATGTGACTTGGGGGGGGGTAAAAAAAAAAAAAAGGAACAAAAAGTAAAACTTTTGTTGTTTCTCCAGGAAAGTGGGCTCGCTCAACTCCAACCCTTTGGCCCCAGCCCAGGCCGGTCCCCCGCGGGCGTGGCAGGGTCTGGAGCCGGGGCGGGCCCGGCCAGCATCCCCGCGGGAGACCGCGCAGCGCAGCGCGCAGCCTCTCTGCGTCCTTGGGCCCCCTTGCAAACTCAACCCTCCCCGGGCTCCGGGGGCAGGCCTCCTGGGGTTGTGGAGACCTGAGAAAAAGAGCAGGGGTTTTAAGATCCTGGGACGCTAGGCAGGGCTGGCGTGAGGGGACGTCGTTGGGGCGCTGGGGGAGGCTGTCACCTCCTGCGCTGGCCGGGTGCGCAGGCAACGTAGTTAGTTCGGGACGCGCCCTGGTTTGCGGCACTTCCAGCCGCTCCACTTCCACAGCTGTCCCTGCGCCCAGTCCGGGGGGAAAATGCCGGCCCTTCACATCGAAGATTTGCCAGAAAAGGAAAAGCTGAAGATGGAAGTTGAGCAACTTCGCAAAGAAGTCAAGTTGCAGAGACAACAGGTAAGTTGATGTCCCAGAATATTTCCTTCTCTGAAATGAACCAAAGTCAGCTTTTCCTAGTTTGTTGCAGTAAAACAGTTTTTGGCTCTTGGGGGGGGAGGGGGCGGTTTTGGGCTTTTGTTTTGGGTTTTTGTTTTGTTTTTTTTCCTTTTTTCTGCAGCTTCTTTTGAAGAAGGGCTTTGGTGGTGCTTGGGAACTGCCAGCTGATGTGGGGAAATCACAGGAGGTAAAGGAGAGAGCAAGGATCTCATGAGTAATTTAAAGCCAAATGTTTGAGAATGACGGGAACAGACAAGAAATTCTGCCTGCTGTTAGTTGGTTTTAAAAACTACTCAAGCTGTAGGGAAAAGGCAGATGGCTACTTAGTTCCTTGATCTTTTTCATAATGGGAAAGAACGGTATTTAAAAGGTTTTAAAAAAAATCACAATGTAAGTCTTGAATTACCTAGTTTTGAGTTTCATCAGGGCTCTCTAGGAAGTGTGTGATGAACAGTCCACTGGGGCTTGGGAGCAAAACATTACAGTATCTGTCTTTATTTATTTGTAAATCACATCCCTTTATAATTTCCACTTTATGTTTTGTAAGTATGTGCAATGAACTAATACCTATACAGTAGTATCTGTATTTATTTATAAACAGATAATTATACTGCGTACAAAAATTCTTTTTCGTGATCATGATTAGAAATTTTAGAGACCTCTGAAGTGCATTACAAATTCTGTTAGAACATATGTCCCAGTGTTCAGAAGTCTCCACTGAAATTTGTTGGAGACTTTGTAATTTTTACTTTAAGTTTTTACTGGGAGTACAGGCCTTCGTTTCTTCCCTTTTTCCTCAATCAGGCAACCTGTAGTCCAGGAATAGGTTTTTGAATAGATAATTTTTTAAGGGAAAAATAGTCCTTTCTCCCCAGCAAGAAACGTAGTCCCTTCTCCCCAGCAAGAAAAATTTAAACTGATTTTATTTCTCTATGGTCTAATACTAGAAAAAGGTACGGAAAAAATGGAAAGGAAGTAGGTATGGTTAATATGTTCACTTACCTTCCTGCTCTAGTTATGGTAAATCTGTTCATAACAAGAGTCTTGTTACTCAGAAGGCACATCTTGAGTGATGTTTGGAAGGTGCAGGCTTTTTTGTATTTTCCTCTTTATACATTTCTTTTCTCAAATTTAATCTGTAACTTCCAAATCCCTAGTCTTCCAGGATTTTGAAGTTCAAAGTCCTTTTTGTACATGTTGAAAGTTTCTGTGGCTTTAAAAATACTGCTGTGTTTAAAGGAAAAACCAAAGTTACAGGACCCAGTGAATAGGATTGTTTCTTGAAACTTTAAGGGATCCATTTTGTGGATGGCAAAGCCCACAGTTTGGCATCTGTTGATCACTTAGATTTTTTTCACGCTTTGAACCTCAGAGGTTACAAATTAAACAGAGTTGCATATATTGAAGTAAAGCATTGTCTGTGCCAAGTTGAAATATCTTAATATTTGGTATCACTATGCAGAACTTATAGGGAAAAAAAGAGACAAGTGTCTTCCAGTTATCAAGCTTCAAATTAGAAATTGGTCAGGGGCCTGGATGCAGCTGACCTGTGGAAGTTAAAGGTATCATTCATTAGCAGTTCCTCCCTAACAGCTCCCTCCACTCCTTAGGACACACCCTGCTGGATTGGCTTTCCAGTTCCAGAAACCCCAAGTCTGTGCCAGAGGGAGAGAAAACTTCAGGGATAACCTTAGAGGGTAGAGGGAGAGGCATCTACGTCCTAATAATAAGATTCCAGCATTTTATTATGCACTTTGACTTATAGAGTGTTAGTGCTAGAAAAACATTATGGCTTTTAGAGATCATTCAACCCACTCACTTTTAAGGGTTAAAAAACCTGAATCCCGAGGAGGCTAACCAGCCTTTTATTTAAGACCCCAGAGATAATGATAGAGCAGTTATTAAAACACTAAAACACATGTCTTCTTGATGCCCAGTCCACTGTTCTGTCAATAAATTGTTCACTTCTGAGCTGTGTACTCTGCTCAGGCCAAGGATACAAAATTCACAGGCTGAATTCTGGCTCTAGCTAGTTGTTGTTCAAACATATCCTCTTGACCGTGGAAGGAAATGCATCAGAGAAGTCATTATTCACTTCTGGAGGTTACACATCTTTTTGGAAACCTAATGAAGAAGCCTCTCTAAGAACAGATACAATTTGGGGAAACATGAGTCTTATCCACAAATTTCTCTGTGGCCACAGAGCCCAGCTTATGGACACTTACATCATCACGTCTGAGAATTCACTTAAAATGCCCGCACAATGAATGTCAGAAATGATTGACAGCAAATGTTACCTGAGAGAATGGTACTTGTAAAGATTTGTAAAGATTTTATTTTGCCACATGTTAACTGTATCACCTAGGCCTCCACACTGATGTGCCAAGAATCTTTGAGGTGTGGGAGTAAAACACTAAATTTTTGATTTTTAAAAAATTTTAATTGTGGTATAATAGACATGAAACATTATGTTAATTTTAGGCATATAACATAGTGATTTGATATGTGTATATATTGCAAAATGATATATTTTTGGCTACTTTAGAATCTCATCTTTTAATAATTTCTAGTTTATATTTTATGATTATACATGATGTATTAACACAGTAGTAACTGCACTTAGTTATAAGTAAATAATTATGTACATTTTGGGATACATATGCAAACTTTTTTTAGTGATCAACATTAAAACAGGTTGAAGATTACTAATCTGGATTACAAAATCAATGGGAACATTTGCCTAGTTTTAAGAGGACTCCACTGGAATTTTCTGGAACGTCTATAATTTTTACTTCTAATTTCTTACTAGTAATGCAGGCCTTCATTAAGACAGTAATCCTTCTTTTTTTTCTTTCTTGTTTATTCCCCTCCTTTTTTAGATTTTTATTTATTTATTTATTTATTTTGCGGTACGTGGGCCTCTCCCGTTGTGGAGCACAGGCTCCGGACGTGCAGGCTCAGCGGCCATGGCTCACGGGCCCAGCCGCTCCGCGGCATGTGGGATCTTCCCGGACCGGGGCACGAACTCGTGTCCCCTGCATCGGCAGGCGGACTCTCAACCACTGCGCCACCAGGGAAGCCCCCCTCCCTTTTTTTTAAATCACTCTTACAAGCTGTCTCTTTTGAATGGAGTTTTTGAAGAAACTATTCAATCCTTCCTCCATTCAGAAAAAGTTTAAACTACTTACATAAGCACAAGCCTCGGATAAACCTACTAAGCCTCGGATAAGTCTTTTCTTATGATCAATTCTGAGCAGAATCATGGGGTGGGGATGGGGGTGACTTTTGGACAACATTAGCCTCTCCGGAGTCAGACTTTCTCCAATGCTTCTATCATTTTATGAAATTGCAGAACCTAGCACATACCCAGTAAGTGAGACTTTTTGCAGGACACACCCCAAAACATTTGGGGAGTATCTACTATTGCATCTGTTCATTAGCATGCAAAATTGAAAGTGGAGTATGTTTCAGTTCCTAAAATATGGTGGACACGTCATAATTGTATTTTAGCAGAGGAAGGAAATCATATGAGGCATAGTGGATAGAAAATGCTGGAGGTTATTTTTTTTTTTAACATCTTTATTGGAGTATAATTGCTTTACAGTGGTGTGTTAGTTTCTGCTGTATAACAAAGTGAGTCAGCTATACATATACATATATCCCCATATCCCCTCCCTCTTGCGTCTCCCTCCCTCCCTCCCTCCCTATCCCACCCCTCTAGGTGGACACAAAGCCCTGAGCTGATCTCCCTGTGCTATGCAGCTGCTTCCCACTAGCTATCTATTTTACATTTGGTAGTGTATATAAGTCCATGCCACTCTCTCACTTCATCCCAGCTTACCCTTCCCCCTCCCCGTGTCCTCAAGTCCATTTGGAGGTAATTTTTTTAATACAGCGACTTTCAAACTTTTTTGACCCTGACCATAGTAAGAAATATATTTTACATAGACTGTATCATTCATATATATTATATAGGCTCTGTGCTGCACTCTAATATTTTTATTCTATTCTATTTCATTTAAAAACTTCTGGTTGTACCCAATTATATTAATTTCACTGAAGGGTGGTGACAAAGTTTGAACAATCCTGACCTGATTCATTCTTTCTTTCCTTTCTTTTTCTCCTTAAGGTGTCTAAATGTTCTGAAGAAATAAAGAACTATATTGAAGAACGTTCTGGAGAAGATCCTCTGGTGAAAGGAATTCCAGAAGACAAGAATCCCTTTAAAGAAAAAGGCAGCTGCATTATTTCATAAATAACTCTGAGGAGAAACTTCCTCCTCAGTGGAAGAAGTAGTCTGTTGTAGTTTTCTGAAATAAAACCGACGTGCCTTTTAAAGAAGGAACAACAAAATTTAAAGGAGACTTTCTTAAGTGCTCACAGAGATATGGTTTTGTCTGAAAGCTATGTGCTTCTCATCTTGCGCACTACACACCCCTTTTAAGAGGACAGAGAGTATCAAATGTACGATTATGGGAATAAGGACATCACTTGTGCATGACTCACCTCTTTCAGTATATTGCTTGATGCCTCAAATAAAGTTTTATCTCTGGAAAATGAGTGTTGGTGATTTAAGAAGGCTGTTGTTTTGGGGTTTTTTGTTTGTTTGTTTTGTTTTGTTTTGCCTTACCTTTTATACTTCTCCCCATAACCTTTTGGGTGTTTGGGACCTGTATCTAAAGATTAGGTGGTTTGATAAATCAGGTCTCAGATCCAGCTCTCTCTGCTTCAAATCTCAGGAGGTTTACAGCACTGAGTTCTGACTCCTGGAATGTTTTCATCTAACATTAACTATTAGGGAACTGAGTGAGTAGAATTCCTAAAGTTGATGGAGTCAGATTATTTGAGTCAGGAACCAGGCCAAGCCACGTCTACACTAGCACTTCCCGGTTTATCGTCATACAGATTTTGTTCAGAGTGTTGCTACGATAGTGGCCTGGAGAAAGGGAGTGGGCTGGGGATAAGGGGGAGCCCCTGGGGGCCAGCCCTGGTCTGTCCTCCCGCAGGGCGCTGCATCCGCAACGTGATCGCCGGGTCTTGGTGTGGCGACCCTCCAGTTCCATGGCATTGGGCATTGGCACAGATGCTTAGCTCTGCGCCTATGCCTACCAGCCTCTTCCAGCAGGCCTGGGACAAGCCTCCTTCCTTTCTCCAAAGGGACAAATTAACCTTTTGCCACTTTCTAAAATTAGCTTGCCTTGTTTCTCATTGCTTCGTTGAAATTCTTCATGTATTCTGGCCACTCATCCTTTGCTGGTGATAGGTGTTGTGAATACTTTCCCCCGATTCACAGCTTAACTTTTCACCATGGGATCCTAGCTACAGAAGTTTTAGCCTGAGGATGCAGCACACCAAAGTATATGGCCTGGCCCCAAAGATATCTCAGAAAATCTGTGGACCAATATTGTAAGGGTTCTGCAGGGTATGTAGGTGTGGAATGTATGGTCAGGCCACTCAAGATGGCTGTTCCCTTGCTCTCTGTACATCTGCTGCCAGACCAGGGCCTGCTTCACCTACACCTTATGCAGGGGACTGACTGACCTTCCTATGTCCTTGCCCCAGGCCCCAGCTGGTGATCGTTCTTAGCAAAGGTATTGTGAGGGGCGTGCTCCTCTACTGGTTTCCCTGGTAACTAATGAGCCGGCCTGACGTCAATTCCCCTATAACTGGTAACCTCTCCCAACACACCCTCCACCAGCATCTCCCCACCTCCCCTTCCCCGGAGCGAAGACTGCCGTAGTGTCCTGCCTGCAGTCCGCAGTATACAGTGAGGTGTCACTCCAGGACCTTGCTTCAGACATGTAAGCTCCCCCATCCTTTAAACCATTGATGTCTCTGTTGCTGGAAAAAAACAAAAAAACCAACAACAAAGTATATGGCCTGCTCAAGTCTTTCATGAAGGTTCGGGCAGCACGACCTCAAAGACGACCTTTCTTCCTTTCTTTGAGCATATTTCCCCTCTCCCTCTGTTTTTTGGATGCAAATTGCTCCAGGTTAAAGTGAAAAGAAAGACAAGCAAAACCCTGACAGGTTAGCTCCAGCTCAAATGGGTTTAGTTACTAACTTGCCCTGCAATTTTCAGTGTGGCATAGAAGCCCAGGTTTCTCCTCAAGGAGGTCTTTTCTCCTGCTTATATGCATAGGTGTACCTTATTAAACCAGAGGGCTGCCAGTGACCTCTAGTAGCTTCCTAAAGTATGTCAGCATCCTCATTCCGAAATTATCTTCCTTCCCCTCTCAGAGAAGGAACAGGATACCCCAGGCCTTTGAAAGAGCAGGTTATAGCAAACCAAGAGCTGGAGCTATTTCCTTCAGTTTCCTGCCTTTTTTCCAAGTGTTGACGTCAATTGGGATTACTGGGAGCCCAGGGATAATTTTATCCCAAAGCATGATCAACTCCACGGTAGAGTTTTAAAAAGTAAAGATATATCTTTTCCAACAACCATAGAACAATTAGTATTTGGGATGTATTGCTACTGTTAGTTATTTAACATTTAAGGTGGCATGGGATTAGAACCTTGGTGCTTGAAAAGTTTTACTTTGATGAGCTGTTTCATTTCTTTCAAGTCGTAAGGTTTTCTTCCGTTGTATAGGGAAGCAAACATCTATTCTGGTTATTGGGAACGTAGATCAAATCATTTGCTTCCTTCAGGGAGGGCCAAGTCAGCACCTGTATCCCCTAACTTCTTGAGAGTTGTTGATTACAAGGCTGATCCTGAATTTCTATGAGTCACATTCACCTATTCAGTCATGTATGCCTCCAAGTCCTAGTGTTTGCTTTTCATGTACTTTCAACTGTATGACAAATTAGTCAGCCCACTTCAGTTTTTTTCCTTAATAAATATCCAATCTCATAGATGTTTCTACTAAATCTAATTATGTTTTTTTCTCAATGTTTCATCATAGTAACTCAGCAAACCTGTAGAATTGTAATAAAATCCTCTTGATTTTAGAGTGTTCAGCTGCTAAAAATGTATTAGCTTACATTAGGAAGAAAATGAAAAAATATGGTAACTGTGTATTTGGGTATATTGTAAAAGTAACCTTCAGTAAGTGGGAATTTGTTAAGTAGAATTTAAATCATGGGTTTAATTTCTTCCCACATATCTAGTTCTGTAATCATTCAGTATCTGATTAAATAGTTACTGTGCTTTGTGCTTTGAGACTTAGATTCTGTGAACTCATTTTATCAAAATTGGTTTTTCTGTTTCTAGGCAGAATTAGCAATACGAAGCTTACCCATACTTGGTATTTCAAGACAATTTATTTTGTATATTGGTTGCAAACTGGTATCTCATTATTGTCTAAATTTGCACTTCCTTGATTTCCTGTGATTTTTGCAGTCAGATTTTCATGTACCTGTTGACCATCTTCACCTGTTTCACTCTCAACACCCCACCTCTAGCAACCACCAATCAGTTTCCTGTATCAATGAGTTTGCCTTTTTTTTTTTCCTTTTTTTTTTTAGATTCCACATATACGTGAGATCATATGGTATTTATCTCTGTCTGTCTGACTTATATCACTAAACATAATACCCTCAAGGTCCATCCATGTTGTTACATGGTAAGATTTCTTTCCTTTGTTATGGATGAATAATAATTTCATTGTATATCTATAACACAATTTCTTCATCCATTCATCCATCAATGGACACTTAGATTCTTTCCATATCTTGCCTATTGTAAATAATGATGCAATGAACACAGGAATGCACATATTTTTAGAAGCTTATGTTTTCATTTTCTTTGGATAAATACCCAGAAGTGGAATTGCTGGATCATACGGCAATTCTATTTTAAATTTTTGATGAAGCTCTGTACTATTTGCACCAATTTACATTCCCACCAACAGTGCACAAGTGTCCCTTTTTCTCCACATCCTCACCAACACTGTTGTTGCTTGTCTTTTTGATAATAGCCATTCTAACAGGTGTGAGGTGGTATCAGTGTGGTTTTGGGGATCAGGAGGAGCCCCTGGGAGCCAGCCCTGGTCTGTCTCAGGGCTGCACTCTAATATTTTTATTCATCATTTGCCTGATGATTAGTCATGTTGAGCACATTATATTATACCTATTTGCATCTGCTTTTATTTGTTTAAATAAACTTTGGACGTTTGTACAGGGAACTAATAAAAATTGCTACCTATTAGGGCCAATGTTGGGTATAGTCAGGTGGGAAAGGATGAGATGGAGATTTCTCATTGTATATTTTTGTATAAAGTTTTGATTTTGGGATCTTGCAAATATATTATCTAGTTTAAAAATAAAAGTAATTTAAAAATAGAGTAAAATTCATATTTCTATGTATAGCCTTTTGAAAGTAAGTATTTTTGGGTATTAATATCATATGAATCAGTAATACGTTTGTATAGTTTACAGGATATGACTAATCATCATACAGTTTGATCTGTTAAGCTTATCCCACCAAGTAAGACAAATATATTGAGTCAGTAATAGTTATACTCCACCCTTACCTCTTCTAATTGAGTCTTAGAAGGATGATGATCAATGAGAAGTAAGCCCCTATTTCTATGAGAACAGTCTAGGAGAGCAGGGACCAGTGAGAAGATATCTATGATTTAATAGAAGGAGTGGGAGGATCACAGAAGGAAAGTGCTGAGTACCCTCTCCTGTTAGGGTGAAACCTCATACAGTACACTGTGCATTGAGCTGTCCTAATCAGGGAAGACCAGGACATCATCAGCACCTTTTCCAGTCAAGCTACACTCAATCTGAAGGGAGGAATCCACAGACCATTAAAAACCATTCACTGACACTGGGAGAATGTAGAGCCTCACTGATGCCATTGCTTCCTTTTCCTTTTGGCTCACACACACATTAAATGATGACCTCTTTTTCTTTGAACAAAAAATAAAATCTAATATTAAAGAGTGCATAATTTCATTGAACATGAAAATGGACAGGGAGGGATTAAAATAGGTGGATTATGAATTTCAGAAATTGGCTCCAAAGTTATTGTACAAAAGTTACACTTAAAATGAAGGAAACAGATCCTTGTAAAATTCTACAGTCATGAAAAATAATCCATATTAACATATATGTAAATGTAGGTATGCATTTATTTATTCAACAACAAAAATATTTGGAGCTCCCTCTATGTACAGGGCACGGGTTTAGGCCTAAAAGATCCAGTAGTGAATTAGATAAAACCCTTAAGATCATATAATTTACAGAAATTATACTTACTCAGATATAGGTGGAAATTACAGAGTATATTATGATCTATAAGGATAAACAGGAAAGTATGTTTTGTATTTTTCAGTGGTGATGCTGATGATGGCATGATGATGATTATATTTAAATGATTATTATTATTAATGAATTTATTTATTTATTTTTGGCTGTGTCGGATCTTCGTTGCTGCGTGTGGGCTTTCTCTAGTTACAGCGAGCTGGGACTGCTCTTCATTGCGGTGCGGGGGCTTCTCACTACAGTGGCTTCTCTTGTTTCAGGGCACAGGCTCTAGACGCGCGGGATTCAGTAGTTGTGGCATGCAGGGGCTCAGTAGTTGTGGCTTGCGAGTTCTAGAGCGCAGGCCCAGTAGTTGTGGTGCACGGGCTTAGTTGCTCTGCGGCATGTGGGATCTTCCCAGACCAGGGCTCGAACCCGTGTCCCCTGCATTATGATTATGATGATGGTGATAAATGATGTTGATGCTGATGATGATAGCTTATACATATGAAGTGCTTAATATTTGTCTGACACTGGAGTAAGCTTTTTACATATATCATGTCTTTTAATTCTCACAAGTACCTTATGTATTGGGTAAATAATTCACTCAAAATCATATAGCTAGTGTAACTAGCAAAACAGAGACTGTGCCTTAAACATTATGCAATCATACTCTCTTTTAGAAGCCAAAACATATTCAGAGTGAAAAGAACTATTAGCTCAAGAATTTTCTGAGGTGGCTTTTGGCATATGTGTAGTCAGCTACTATAGCCTCAAATTTTTGCCCTGTGTATGACATAGAGTTTTATAGTCACTTATTTTAATTGTTTTCACTTGTTGGTTGATTGGTTGGTTGGTTGATTTTTTTTGTAATCACAGCCTAGCATAACAATTTTAACTTATCAAATGGGTGAATTTTGCTTTGTTAAAATCACATCACAACTGAATTATTATAACAATGATGAATTCTAATTATACAATCAAATAGCTTTGCTCATTTACTGAATAATGTAATGTCTCAGTTTAGTACCAGAATTTATCTGATAGAAGCTACATGAATTAGGTAGAGGGCCAAGAAGAGATAAATCAGACTCTATAAAGACTTTCTTGCAAATACCAAAATTATTAGTGATACCCCTAGAGAACTGCTTACAGGTGCCAAAGAATCTTTTCAAAGAAGTCATCAAATTCAATCTCTGTAAACTGAGTTTTCTTTAGTAAAGGTAGCCATAGGTTTTAGCTTGTGTCATCTCAACCTTTTCTTACAGCCAGCCTCAGACAGACAAAGTAAATGACCTACGTCACAGAGTTGTTTTGGGAATTAATGGGTCTGATTGTCTAGGTTGTGAGTAGAGCTCCTTAAATTCAAAAAAAAGTCCTCATGTATTGATGATGATCAACAAACACCCTCAAATCCCATTTGGAAATAATTAGATTAAATATAAATATATAAAGAATTATCCATCCTACAGACTTGGCGTAGTTACTCCGACTTTCACAGCTCTGATGGGCACAGTACAGAGAAAGAGGGGAAAGAGTTGGTCTTGACTTACTGGGTTTTTTTGGAATAGTATTAAAGCCTGGATGTGTCTTAATCTAAGGGAGACAAAGAAGAAAGGAGAGAAACATTTAAAGCGATATTAAATATTTTGAAAACATCATTTGGAAACTCTGATAAATACTGATATAGTTCACTGATTACTTAAGAACAGTTCAAAGACCATTGTTGCTAAATGTTTCCTTTTTATAACTAAACTCATGTATTAACGAGGGACATACAACAAGGATGCACTTGCTCTTTAATTGCCCATGTCCAGACTTGCCTTTTCTTTTATTGTTTTAAGTAATTGTTGAAAGATTGGGTTTTCAACTGATTCTTATTTACATATATTATTTTAATATAAAACAGATATAAGGTAGAATAAATTAATATTTATTAATATTTGGACTTTTCCATTTGGAGCAGGGAGTAATTCAAACATTTAAAAACCATTCATTTTAATTTGATTTGACAAACGGATTAAGGGCCTGTAAACATGATACTCTATGGGCAAGTTCTGCCAATATTTTGCCTGCATTCTAGGAATCGGCAGTTGAGACAAATGGTGGTGACAGTTATCAAGTTCACTTAATGAAGCCAATTTTATGTGCAAAGTGTAAGTGGATTAAGTGTCCAAGAAAAGGAGGGGTAATAAGTGAATGATGAGTGTAAACCTAGGACGTTTTCTACCTTTTCTTCTAGGAACATTTCATGGAAAGAGACACAGTAGCATAAGTAAAGGAAGAGAATTTGTGGTATTAAACTAAGAGAGAGAAATTTCACTTACTGAGTTCAGCTTGGCTGACTAAGAAGGCATTTATCAAATTTATATCGCAAGAACAGAAGGAACTTATAGTTAATTGGGTACACTGTCATTGATAAAAAGTCTTTAAAAATGCTTTTCAGGGGCTTCCCTGGTGGCGCAGTGGTTGAGAGTCCGCCTGCCGATGCAGGGGACACAGGTTCGTGCCCCGGTCCGGGAAGATCCCACATGCCGCGGAGCGGCTGGGCCCGTGAGCCATGGCCGCTGAGCCTGTGCGTCCGGAGCCTGTGCTCCGCAACGGGAGAGGCCACAACAGTGAGAGGCCCGACAGGGAGAGGCCCCCGAACTGCAAAAAAAAAAAAAAAAAAAAAAAAAAAAAAAAAAATGCTTTTCAATTATTGTGGGCAACAAATTACCCCAAATCCAGTGACTTAAAACAATGCATTTATTATTGTTTCTGAGTTCACCAGTCAGTCTCTCTGGGCCTGGCTCTGTTGATCTTGGTGGGTGTCACTGATTCATCTGTAGTCCGTTGATGGATCAGCTCTGGGCTGACTAGTCAGTGGGTTTCGGCTAGGGGTTGGCTGTGGCAAAGTTGGTCACTTTTCATCCTTTAATAGACTTGCCTAGGCTTGTTGTCATAGTACAGCAGGGTTCTAAGAGAGTGGAAGCAAAAACAGTGTCTTAAGGCCTAGGGAAAGAACAAGCACACCATCACTTCCACTGCGTTCAGTTGTGCAAAGCAAGACACAAGACAAACTCAGATTCAAAGGAAAGGACAATAGATGCCCCCTCTTGAATGAGGGAGCTTCAAAGTCACGTGGTAAATGGCACAGATACAAAGAAGGGTGGAAAGTTGTGGATATTTTATAATCTACCTACATCATTAGGTGAGGGTCTTGGTCTCAATTTTGGACCGTGGAAGCCAACAGGAACAACCTAGGGATACAGGGGAAAAGCAGCTCCAATAGAATAAACTAGAAGGTTTTGGTGTTAAAAGCAAAACATGGGCTTGTTTAGGGCACAGACTCAGGCAGTAATTTAAAAAGGTGGGAAGGGGAAGATTAGAAATCTGTATCAAAATGAATTTGAGAGTTTCAGTAACTTGACAAACCTTCACAGCTAGTGTGGCAAAGCTGAATTGCACTAAGGAGAAAATGAGCAGCCTCTTGAAAATTAATTTTACTAAATCCGTTTACAGACACACCAATTTCTGGAAAGCGGAAGGTTACGGGTTCCGATTATGTCCTTTTTGCATCTTATGTTAGAGAGTAGAAAGGACCCCTGCAACTTGATCACCTCTTCAAGCAGAGGGGCTCATTTTCAATAGGGTCAAACCCCGTGAAGTCACAAGCTTTTATTTCTGTTCCCAGCACCGGTCAGTCTGGTGAGGTTAAAAGCCAATCCTGCTAATATTTCAGAAACTGATAATATTGTGCCACTCCTAGCTCACCCTCTGGGGAAGCCTGCATTTCTTTCTAGTCTCTTCCTAATACTCAGTCTTAGAGGGCTGAGATGAGAGAGATGTCCAGAGTGCATTGGTGTTGGCGCTTTAATTTACTCCTCTCCTCCCAGATTTGCTCTTGTTTTAGTTCTTCTGAACATTTCGTCTGAATGTGGACTTTAGAGGGACCCCTACTGACATTTCTTTGGGTGTATGTGCTGGAATTTTTTTTCTTGGTACATTTCTCTTATGAAGGCTGAACTCCTTCTCCATAATACTGATCAGTATTTCTCCGGCTTCTGATGTCTTTTACTGTGCCAAATGTTTCTCACATAACTTCTCATACTTTGCTGTAGTTAAAAGGGTGCAGGTTATCTAGAAGGGAAGGAGTTTGCAGATGCTTTTTGAATAACGAGTAGCACAATCGCATTTGAGAACACAAAAATCATGAGCTTAAACTATCCCCTGGAATCTAATATTTGTGTTATTATCATGCATTTGTACAAACTAAAAAATGGGTAAGTTTATGAATTTGTCATATATTGGAACGGATATAAGGCAATATCATAAATGTATTTTCCTGAGGTCACAAATCATAATACTACACTAGATCAGGGGCCGTCAAACTTTTTCTGTAAAGGGCCAGGTGGTAAATATTTTAGCCTTTGCATGCAGTACTATCTCTGTGACAACTACTCCAATGTGAAAGCAGCTACAGACAATACAGAAGTGAACACGTGTGGCTCTGTTCCAATCAAACCATTTTTATAAAAATAAGCAGCAGGCTGTATTTGGCCCACAGGGCCCTACTCTGAATCACTGTCTTTCAAACTGCATGTTAACGCCCATTAGTGGTCAATTTAGTGGAAAGTTGCTAATAAAATAAATTCAAATAAACTAGAATATCACCATACATTCCATATAGTAAAAGGGTATTTGTCTTATGAAACACGTATATGTTGAAATCAGCATGTAAAATTCATTTCCTTTGTAGGTTCCAGTCAACAAAAATTTGAAGGTTGCTGGTCTAGAGTGTTAGAACTGGAAGTCCAGCTTTTGATAGTATAAAGAATTTAACCTCATCCAAAGAGAGGTCTGGCCTTTCCCTGCCTACCTCTGGGGGTGATCTCTAAGCCCTCTGAATGTCCTGCCTGATAAGAGTGTCTGTTTACCTGGAGACTTTGGGCCATGTCAGACAGTCTAACAGTGTGACTTATGGGGAATCTTTGAGTCATGTGGTATCAGCTTGATCTCCGGAGAGGCTGGAGACAGGCCAGCCATGGGGGCATTTGACCATGGAGCCCCAACAAAGATTCTGCATATGAAGGCTTTGGTGAGTTTCCCTGCTTGGCAGTACCCCATGCATGTCACACATTCTGAGAGAGCAGTGTTGGCCGTGATTCCACTGGGAGAAGAGAATTGGAAATCTGGAACTTTCCTAGACTCTGCCCCATGCATCACTTCCCTTGGCTGATTTTTTTTTTTTTTTTTTTTTGCTGTACGCGGGCCTCTCACTGTTGTGGCCTCTCCCGCGGCGGAGCACAGGCTCCGGACGTGCAGGCTCAGCGGCCATGGCTCACGGGCCCAGCCGCTCCGCGGCATGTGGGATCTTCCCCGGACCGGGGCACGAACCCGTGTCCCCTGCATCGGCAGGCGGGCTCTCAACCACTGCGCCACCAGGGAAGCCCCCCTTGGCTGATTTTACTCTGTCTCTTTAGCTGTAATGAACTGTAACTGTGAGTATAACAGCTTTCAGTGAGTTCTGTGAGTTCTTCTAGCAAATTACTGACTCTAAGGGTGGTCTTGGGGACTCCTGAACTTGTAATTAGCATCAGAAGTGAGGGAGGTTTTGTGGACTGTGTCTTTCTAATTTCTCAGATGAGGAAACCATGGGCTAATGACATTTATAAAGGCTGTACAGCTAAGTAGTAGCAAGGCCACAGTGAGAGTATCAGCTCTGTAAGTCTCCTTATTCAGAGGCTTCTTCCTATTCCTGTGTCATTCCTGCTAACAAATGCTAACATTTGTTGAGTTTTTCTGACTTTACGCTAAGGGCTTGATACACACTAAGTCATTTTATCCTCACAAGAACCCTATAACATTTGTACTAGGATTAGCCCCATTTTACGGTGACAAAACTATGGCTTGGAGAACTTAGGTACATTTCCCAGGGTCATACAGGTTTTAAATGGTGAAACCAGCACTCAAAGCCAGAGACTCTGATTCCACCTGAATCTCATTTTCTCATTGCTCAGTATTGTTTCCTTGGATGTTGTACATTCCATTCTCTAGAGATGCTGATTTTATCTCACAAGAAACCACCTAGTTACCTAGTGGATATGTACATAACAAAGAACTGAATCATATACATCTTCAGTATTTAGTACATGGCACAGTTAACCCTTAATAAACAGAGGTTGATAATGAATGAGGATAAAAGATGTAGGGTCTTGGGTTAGAATCCCATATATCTTCTTGGTTTCCCACATTGTTGTTGGCATATTGGTTTTCTTCCTCTCCATCTTTTCCTCCTCTTCCTTCTCTCCCTTCTCTTGCCTCTCTCTCTCTCTCTCTCTCTCTCTCTCCCTCATAACTTGCAATATACATAAGTATGTGCGAATGAGTTTTAGGAGTTAGTCAACCTTCTAAAATTTAATTTAAAATGCTCTTGTATATGCTTCCCCCACCTCCTCCCCCCTTTGGTAAGACAATCTACTATTTTCATCTCAAAAGTGTCAATAAGCCAAAAAACGGTTAGGATTCTTTGCCTTGAGAGGGAGGTTGCTTCTATAATCCATATGAAAGGGACTGCCTTCAGTTTAGACCCTGTTACTGTTTCACTGCATTGGAGGCTTGGAGCCGAGTCCCGTGTGCCCTCTGCTGAGCCCTGCCTACCTTCCATTCTGCGGTAATCAAACTGACCCATCTTCTCAATTGTTTCCTTCCCGTGACTTTCCCCACGATCACAATCAGTCAGAGACTGCTCCTCCTTCCACCAATTTTCCTCCATGGGCTGAGGGCTCCCCACTGCCATTTCCTGACCACCACCTGGCTGCCTTCACTCACTCATGTTCGAAGTTCAGGCTGCTCTCTTTTGCCAGCCTCTCTCCCTGCATGCAGTCACCTGCTAGCCTTGCTTCTTCCTTGATGACATCAGAGACCCTGCCTCCACCCTTCCCCCTAGTCTCCTGCCAACCTAAGATGATGAGGTGACTTTTGACACTCCCACCTTAGAATTTCTCAATCTCCTTAACCCCAGTGATTACAATACTAGTTTTGCCTGTGATACCCTTCCATTATACCGGCCTACTTTGTGCCATGCCATTTAAGGTATTAAAATACTAGTATTTTTGTTGGTATGTTACCAATTTGGGATATTAATAATTTCTATCTTGAGCTATGCCCAGAAAGTATTAAAAATATGAACAAAATAACACTGTACGTTTTAATGCAAAATCAATCCATGGTGTTAAAAGTCAAGATTGTTGTTGCTGTTAGGGGCACGGCATGACTGAAAGGGGGGCAGGAAGAAGGCTTCTGGAACGCTGGGTATAGGTTGAGGTCCCTAATTACACAGTTGTTTTCACTTTGTGAAAACTTTTTGTGCTGTATACTCTTATGATATGTACTCTTTTTGCCATCACGTAGCAAATATGTGATACCTTTTAAGCTATCTAAAAGGTATTGTTTTCGTCTTCATTCTAATTTCTCAGGTTACTAGTGAGTTGAGAATCTGATGTTTTAGTCATTTGTGGTTCCCCAAAGACAGTTTGTCCCATGCTTCCTGAGGTCCATGAGAGGATCTTAAAAACATGCGGGGAGAGACGCCAAGAAGGAAGAGTGTGGCAGCGGGGTTGTAGGAGTTGAAGAGAGAAATGAAGGGTGGGATGTCATTACCCTGTCTAACTCCCAGACTGTCTCTCAGGCTGATTACTGATGCACTTCACTCTCCTCCTCTTCTTATTCTAAGCCCGCTGCATTGTCAGGGGCCTGACCTCTGGTGCTCTTAGATGATTTATTTAAACCAGGACTTTCTTCCACAATCACGTAAGCCACAAGGTCACAGAGACTTCAGGCCTGAACCCTGACCCTCTTTCAGGGGGAGCAGCGCCTGGGGCAGAATGTACAATATAATGACAACCACATGCTGCTTTGTGAAAAAAATTACCAACTTAAATATCAAAATTCTAGTATTGTTCTTTTGTTTCAGTATTGCAGTCACTACTTTGTTTCCTTCCTCTTTTCTTTCACTTTATCTCTGCCAGCACTGGCTTATCTTAAAGTTCTTTCCCCTTCAATCCCAAACTTGTGCATTTTCCAGGCCTTCATCTTTCTCTGTCTCCCTTATAGAAATCCTGCTGTTCACCCACCTTCTCCTTTATAGTCCCTCTACTTTTCCCAATTTTTCCCCCCACATTTTGAGCTTCTTTGCCTCTATCCAGCCGGGCCCAGGTAGTCACCCATTTTAAGCATCATACTTGTATGACTCTGACATCAGATAATTTCATACTGTCCTTTAAGAGTTTGACAAAAATCCCTCAGGTCTCCTGTTGTAGGCCCTGTGGGAAGTCGACCCCCATGTATGTGAATTCCCGAGGCTTACTTCCTCAAGTCACCTCTGGTTCTGCGTTCTACCCGGTTATCCCTCCAGCTTCCTCACATTCCACTTCGGGCCAATATTCTCTTCTCTGAGTCTTTTCTTCATTTCCCCAAAACTGTGCTCCCAGGACATTTCTGTATGTAACAAATATTATCCATGACTTGAGTGAAGAGGAGTTTATAAGATAAAAGAAGAAACAATCTCAAGTGAAGTATCAGGTATCTCTGGTACTGTCTTTCCACCATATTTCTCTCCAAGCCTTGCTATCCAGTTTCTGGGATGATGACGAGGTGTGGAGAAACCCTGACTAATTTTGGCAAAGCCCTTTGCTGCAATGGGGTTCTTTAACTTCTCGCCTGGATTCCCCACTATATCGGTTGCCAACTTTCTGTCTTTTCTTCAAGAGTCCAGCCTTATTTCAACCGGCCATCTTGCTGGCAAATGTCCTACCATTTTATTCAGCAGGAGAGTTTGAGAACAGCAGATGTACACTCCCCTACTTTTTCTCCTTTCTACATGAGAATATGTCAAATTCATCTATCTTGATCCCTCTCTTTTTTGATGGAGAAGCAAATATTTTCCTTTTTTTGCTAAGCCTATCTTCTTGAGCTCTGTTATCCCTGGATCTCCTAGGACCTAAGTCTATAAATTATGCCATATCTTAGATTTTTCTTTCTCTCCCCTGATTGGTTTCTTCTTTTCTGCCTAAAAGTGTGGCTTGGATTCTCTACGCAAATTGATAGTAACAACAATCATAATAGTAAAACTTTACTAAAAGGAGAAACTTGCCCTTGTTCCTGCTCCCTGTCAGAGCAATACTCTCCATGCTTTTATTCAATTTCCCGCTTTTTAGAGCATTGCCTCTATCATTTGCCTGACTCCATTCCTTACTAATTACTCATTCTTTGAGTAATCTTTGAAATCTTGCCATTTCACTTCCATTCTCACTAACCACTTTCTTCACATTTCTTTTTTTTTTTTTTTAACGGTACGCGGGCCTCTCACTGTTGTGGTCTCTACCGTTGCGGAGCACAGGATCCGGACGCGCAGGCTCAGTGGCCATGGCTCACGGGCCTAGCCGCTCCTGGGCATGTGGGATCTTCCCGGACCGGGGCACGAACTCGTGTCCCCTGCATCGACAGGCGGACTCTCAACCACTGAGCCACCAGGGAAGCCCTTCTTTTTTTTTTTGAAATATGTTCCTGTTTTATGAAAATAAGTGCAACTTGTGAAAAGTGAAAGAAACAATACTTTGATAAGCCCAAAGTCTTCTCTTCTATACACATACTTGTTCTAAAAATTCAAGATGAAACAACTTCCTGTGTTGAATCAGAACTGCCAGGCATTGAACCTCCTCTGGGAACTAGACAAATCTTATGCTTTCTCAATTCAAATCAGAAGAAAGGTATAAACTCAGCTCCTATCCTCCAGGTTCACCTGTGACTTTTACTCTAGGTAGAGCATAATGAATCATATGTTTAATTGGATACCTGAAATGTTGCATAGAAGGTCATTCCTATCCAATTCACTTTTTTTTTTAACAGGTACTTGTTGGTTATCTTTTTTTTTTAAAAACATCTTTATTGTGTGTCTACATCTTTATTCCTGTCCTGCCCCTAGGTTCTTCATAACCATTGTTTCTTTTTTTTTTAAGATTCAATATATATGTGTTAGCATACGGTATTTGTTTTTCTCTTTCTGACTTACTTCACTCTGTTTGACAGACTCTAGTTCCATCCACCTCACTACAAATA